>NC_056725.1:1522339192-1522531692 GCF_019279795.1 Protopterus annectens | reverse complement strand
GGAAGGAAACAGAACCAATTGTAGTTTGCATATTTAGATGATCCCTGGAAGAGCACAAGTTAGAAATAAAATGATGGAGGCCATTATTATTACTCTATATATAAGGATAAAGCCTCTAGAAATTGTTATGATTCTTGTAGATCAGTTAATTAATTTCTGGGGCTTCTAAAATAATAGAAAATATTATACATGACCATATTTTAGAGTATTTAAGGAGACAAGGTAATGTGGTCTTCGCAAAATTCATATTCACGAAACCACTTTTGACCAACATAAACTTTTATTTTACAATTTGCATGTTCAAAGCAAAGAGACTTAGTTTGCAAGTAGATATGATATTTATTGATGTGAAAATGAGCTTTGGATAAGGTTTACCAGCTTGTATTAGACTAGACAGTTTAAGCCTAGACATGCATAGAAATGTGGTGGCATAGATAAATGATTGGTTGAAAAATAGTTGATGGTATGTATGAACAGGCAGTCAAGTGAATGCAACTTGTAGCTAGACATAGATATTCCTCAGTGCAGTACCCTGCCTCACTGTTTAACAGAGAACATGGTACATTATCACTGGTAAGATCATTTGTCTCATTGATCAGATTAATGGGCCTCTTTCATCAAATTCCCCATTCTTTGAAAGAACATTTTTGCTGTATGGCTGACAAAAGGAACTGCTTAAGACTGAGGCCTACATTGACCAGAGTGCTTGGGAGTTCAGCAGTGTAATAAAATTGTCTAGGTGAGGCTCCGACTGAGGTGGTGGGTACGTGAGCAGGTGTAGATAGTGAAGGTCAGTTTGAGGTTTTAGAGAAGGGTTGTAAGGGAGATGCATGACATGTGGGTTTAATGCCTTGAGGAGTGAAAGCTGAGACAACAGATGAGACTGGCAGATGACGGCCAGTGAAAAATATCAGAGCCAAAGTGTAGTGCAGTACTTAGTCAGAGTAAATAAACACAGAGAGAAATACCAAAAGCCACATCTTATGTGAGTACAAAGCAGGGGTAGAAAAGCAAATGAGTCAAGCTACTTAGAAAAGGAATAAGGGGAGCTGATGGCAAATCAATTACAGAGGAAAAAGTATATATAGAACAGTTCCAAAGTAATCTGGAGGCAAGAAGGAATAAAACTAAGTTTGATAACTTGTTAGAAACTGAAAGAAAAAAGCAATGAAAACAAATACGTTAGTGATGGGATTAAGGAGCGGGAGATGAAGAAAGTTAAGAGAGGACTGGGCCTTGAATGTGTTGGAATGGACTGATTACATGTGATGACATAAATAAAGCAGAAATGCAAAGTGCTAATTACTTGTGTGGGGAAACAAAGAAGGACAAGCTGGGGTAAAATTTGGACATTAAAAAGATGATATAATGTGAATTTAAAGAAATCTGATGCTGATGCAGTAGATGTTGGGGCTTTGCAAGTCATCATGGTATTTGTGAAAAAGGACTGAGTGACACAAGCCAAAAGTGTGGAGACTGGTGCAGGAGGGAGAGACAGGCATGAAAAAAAACATTAATGGAACTAAAATCCATGTTAGGAAAGCCAATATAATGGAAGATGTCCTGGAGAACAGAGCTCAGTCAGGTAACTTCAGAAATGGAGGAGTGACAGAAGGAGAGATATCTATACCAAGCGATTGCAGCCCCCCAAACATCTCCAGCAAGAAGTGGAGGGGGAGATACAATGAAATGTATACAGGAATTGGTGAAAAAGTGTGCACGCCTGGCCCCACATAGGGTGGAATAACCCAGTAACAGCCCATGTGTCAGAAGTAAGCATCTTATCATGAAGATGCACCACTACCAACACCAAAAATAAAGAATGAATTTTAAGGAAAGTAGCATGAAAGAGAGGTCTGATGATGGCAGATACAGGAGTAAAACTAATCAAGGGCTTCTCAGCATTGGTGTAGCAGAGTAGAAATAAGGCTTGCGTTACACCAGTTGAAACAGGAAGAGGCAGTAAAATGGCTGATATATCTTGCAGTTATACAAATCAAATGTCACATACAGGAGGAATCCATCTAATATTATGGAGACATAATGAAGGCAAGAATTATAAATTGTGGGAGTGGCCACCCAAAGGTGGAGAAGGTAGAGGTGTACCACTAGAGATGGGAAGTACAGAAAAAAGGGGTGTGATGGTTTGCAATGATGCAGCAACAAGTCACACACTCAAGGCAAAAAGAGGGACAGTTACTGCCACCGAAGACAAATGAGGGGAGTGGGAGTGGGATGGGCAAAAAACACCATGAAAGCCAGATGATGGGGTGGCAGGCTGAAGTCTCCAGAGTGTGTGCGTTGGGAGTAACAAGCAATGCTGAACAAAGTACCATTGCAAAGGAAGTAGATGAAGAAGAGAGAGTATAGATCCAGGTCACCCCTATAACCTCAGAAACAAGAAGATGGTTCTCAAATACAGGTCACCCCTAAATACCTCAGAAACAAGAAGAAGATGGTTCCTGTTGACTAACTGGGAGAAGAGGAAGTAGCAGACGAGTGTTGTAATATAAATGAGGATATGACAAGAAACACTTTGAGGGGGGTCAAAAAAGATGGCACAGCCAGACCCAAATTCAGGCAGATGAAGAAGACCCCAAAGATTACTAGCTGGTTTACAGAAAAGCATACCATGCTCTGACTGTGTAAGATGAGCTAGGCATGTCAGTGTAGTCTTTTGTGAGGGGCAATGCCAAGTTCTGTGTTAATGTGTAGGTATTTGTGTTTTGCTTTAGGTTTTACAGGTGGAAGAGGTAAGATGATGATGGTGGTGGAGGTGGAGGCATATGCTGATGTTTTGGTGGAGAAAGAGTAAAAAAAAATGTGATAAGGGAAAAAGAACTGGTCGGAATGATGAAACTTTTAGAGCAAGCTAAGGCTATTGATTTATATGTGAGGGAAAGGGCCTGTAGCCTATAGTGTGGACACTGTTCCAATGGATGACTGAAGATAGCTTGCATAAGGAAAAATGCTATGAACATTATGGTGTTTTGATACATCCTACTAGTGAAAGGAATGTGTATAAGGCCCACTGCAGGTAAATGATGGACCTTTGAGTATGGACAATGTAACTTATTTTGAGTTTTGAGCCCGTTATGTACAAAAAAAAATGGACACATGCAATGGACAATCCAATCCATGTAAGCTTTTCAATGAAGATTATGACTTAGAAAAGTATGATTTATCTCTGATGTAAGGGAAAAGTGCACATGTTTATGATTTTCTAGCTATATATAGTTGGCCTTGTAAGTTTAGCTAGATAACATGCCAATCTAAACCCTGAATGGAAATATAGTATAGAAATTAGCATAGTTTATTGAAATGGCTTTATATTTTTCTGACAATTCATATAGCCTATAGATAAGATGCCAGTTTTAAAATGTGCATGAATGCAATATAAATAGTAAGAAAAATAGGGCAGAGTATTGAAATGTTCTGTATTTCTTTGACAGCTGGTACCATGTAATCTGTATTAGGTTCATAGGTACTTATTTGGCTATGAATCTTTGACAATCTTAAGAAGCCTGGCCATACATTGCCATGTTAGTTTTTAGTCCTTGTATTTTACCTGTTTTGTATATGAGTAACACAGAGATGGGCCAAACAAGGGTATGGTGGGACATTTACATGTATTGCTAAATGAGATATTTGACCCTAACAAGCCTAGAGAGGGAGATTAAATGGAGGGGGTTCTTTTATATTCACTCTTTGTTCATGTTTTAAATAATGTTATTAGATCAATGTAAGTGCGGCCTACATTTGTTCAAATGTAGAAGGGTGGAGATTATGAATAGATGAGGGAAATAAAACAGATATATGTAGGTCACAGTACAATTAAATCTATAATGCATAATGTTCAGATGTTTCAGAACTGACCCAATCCATCCCAGAGTAGTAACATTTTAAGGAGAATGAAAGGTATCTGGAAAGGTAAGGTGTTGCGAGTTGGGTCATGAAGATACATAAAGAAGACAATAGTCAAGGTGGGTAATGTGAATAGTGCCTAAGAGAGTACAGAGAGATGGGGGAACAGGGCAATAGGCAGAATCATATAGAAGGACCAAAAAATCCTGGGGGGGGGGGGGGCAGTGCTCAAGTGGCTGTTAAGGTAAGTGACAGCAACTTTGCTGTTTTGTTTCAGGGGAGTAGCACTATTGGTGCACCTCTGTTTCATGTCCCAAATCTTTGTGAATAATGGGAATGTATGAAAAATGTAAAATTATTGGAACATGAGGTAGTTATGTATATGATGTTTAAGACAGATGTTTTTCAATATGTGACACAATGTTAACATGTACAAGTGATTGTTTTAGTTGTTTGTAATAAGGAGGGGCTGATTTTAAGTCTAGATTAGTGCTGATGTGCAAGACGTTTAATAAAAAAGATACAGAACAAAAAGTAAAAGAAAAAACTTTTACTGCACACCTGCTTTGGTGGTTTTACCTGGGATATGCTTTGCAGATTCACCTTCTTAGTGGCTTGCATGTTTAGTGAGATTATGCAATCATGGAGTAGGAGAAGCAGTTGGGTCTGTCTAATTTTCTGATGGTTCTGGTTTCTCTGTAGTTGTGTAACCTCAGAATTAGTTTAAATCAGTAGCAGGGTATATGTGCATCCACCCACGTTAAGCTGTGCAATAGTGCAAAAACTGTGTGCAGTGCATTTGCTTATTCATGTGTTTTTTACATAGTTCATGTGTTTTTTACATAGTTCATGTGCATGTGCGATTTTTCATTGTAAAGATGAGGATCATGCTGGTCTGGCTTTTAATATGCAGGCATCTATAAGGTGTTCTGATCCATTTAATGTCTAATAAAATGTGTAAAGGTCTTCTATGGCATACAAACAAAATTATGTTGATAGGGAAGGTCATAATATACTGCAATATTCTTTAAGCAAGCTAATATATGGACTAGATTGAAACTGTTTGAAACCTTAAGAAACTCGATCTCCATATGTGTATGAGCCAGAGAAGTTTAAGAGATATCAAATGTGTTAAGTGAATGAGCATTCTAAAATTACAATAGTTTCAGATATGGGAGTATTGGTGGACCAACAGTTGGGTTTTAAATCCAGAGATGTGTTTGAACATTGACAAGGACATTACTGCAATGCTGAGGATGTTGCAGAGTGGGGATTCATCCCTAATTACGACACTTTTCATTAATTATGATAAGCCCTGCATTAGAATACTGCACCCCTAATTAGGGAACGTTTCATTAATTATGATAAGGCCTGCATTAGAATACTGCGCCCCTAATTAGGGCAATTTTCATTAATTATGAGGTCTGCATTAGAATACTGCACCCCTAATTAGGGCAGTTTTCATTAATTATGATAAGGGCTGCATTAGAATATTGCACCCATAATTAGGGCAGTTTTCATTAATTATGATAAGGCCTGCATTAGAATACTGCACCCTTACTTGACACCATACATAATGTTCTTGAGAAATCAGCAATAGAGGATTCAGAGTAGAAGGACTAAATGTATTGTAGGATTCAAGACAAAGTATTATTATACTGGGTTAAAATTTTGAGGTTGTATATTTTGTCTCCTAGGGGTCTAAGACAGATTTAATTCAGATGTATAAAGTGTTCATAGACTGATAATTATCTAACAACTTCAGAGTTAATGAAAGAGAAGAAAAAAAAAACATACACATGGTTCACAATATAACCTTGCTGGGGAAAGGTCCTGAACCAAATATATATATATATATATATATATATATATATATGCATGTATATCAATCAAGAATGGAAATTCTGAATGATACTGTACTATAAATACCAGTATGAATATTTTGGTCTCATTGCATTCATCATTAGCTATCTTATTGATTGCCAGTTTTTCAGATCCAAGTTTCTGAAAGTGCACTCTTGTCATGTATACATACTGACTGAGTGTATACACTCACTGAAGGTATCACATACAGGTGAGATCATTGGGGTAGCAGGTCTGGCTTTTCTCTCTTATAGTCACAAATTCTTACTATATCAAACTAATGCTAGGTCTACTGTGGCAAGGTGAGTGAGTATGTAGGAAATGTCATTAACTACATATGTGTTAAGTATTTTTCAGGTAAGAGGTGTGTGTGTGTGTGTGTGTGTGTGTGTGTGTGTGTGTGTGTGTGTGTGTGTGTGTGTGTGTGTGTGTGTCTGTGTGTGTGTGTATAAGTAACAGGCATGCTTGCTTGGTGAGGATTGATTGAAATGGATGTGAAAGGTGGCTGTTGTGCACGGTGGGTGTATGTGCAGTTTTGTGCCTTGAACAGCAATTACCCCTAGGTAAGTGTGATCTCACATTTGGTCTAATATGTTTTGAGAGAGATTATGATGATGATGATGATGATGTACCCCCATGTTACAAGAGCGTGTAGCATGTGCCTGTGTATTTCACATTGTATGGATGTGTAAGTACTTGAGTTTTGCATAATGTTTGTGAGTGTGTGTGTGTGTGTGTGTGTGTGTGTGTGTGTGTGTGTGTGTGTGTGTGTGTGTGTGTGTGTGTGTGTGTGTGTGTGCTTTAGACCAGTTGGTCCTTGACAAGTCATTTAGGTTCTATTCTATATATTTAACTAAGACCTCAGAACTGCATACTTAATAGCAGTTCAAACTTTAAAAGATCTATGCATTTGAGAAAGCCATACTTTAGTTTTCTTTGCTTGGCAAATTCTGTACAAAGCCAACATTAATCAGGAGAAAAGGCCCCAGATCAAGGCAGCTTTTTAAATATTATTAATTCACTCAAGAAACATAATAGCTTTTGTGTCAGCATAACATTTCTTGACAATAGGAAGTATAAAACTCTGTCTGGCATTGTTGACTGACTGTAATCTTCAATGATTTACAAGAAAATCAAAGAATTTATGAGTGACAGGGCAAACTATGAGGCAAAATTAGGGACATTCTGTACAATTCTGGGCTGCTGAGACATATGGAGAAAGCTCATATAATATATCCCAATGTGCTCATATAATATATCTCAATGTGCTCATATAATATATCCCAATGTGCTCATATAATATATCCCAATGTGCTCATATAATATATCGCAATGTGCTCATATAATATATCCCAATGTGCTCATATAATATATCCCAATGTGCTCATATAATATATCCCAATGTGCTCATATAATATATCGCAATGTGCTCATATAATATATCCCAATGTGCTCATATAATATATCCCAATGTAGTTAAATGAAAAAACGTTCAGTTTTTGTTATCACTATTCACTCACTTTTGTTTTCAGTTTTCCCGCCATGCTTATCCTCAGTAAGTTCCACTTTCCTTTTCTTATCTAAAATATTGTCTTATTCATAAATACATGACCTGGTGATTTCCTTCAATAATCTGCTTCAGAGATCATTACCACAGTGTCAAAGGCATATACCACATTTTTCTGAAATAATCATCAAGTTTTCCATTGTAAATGGTGACTTTATTCAAACATTTTAATCTGACACTATGACTGACTAGTGTGGGAATAAAAGGTGGTCCAATAAAGGTGATCCCAGATACATAATTGTCATTCACTGTCTTTTTGAAACTATTATGAATCTTTTAAGAAAGTGTCCAGTCATCTTAGCCATGTGACGCATTACACTAATTCTTATCACTCTCCTGAAGGTACTTTATTAAACTAAAGTAAATGCAGTGCAGTCTAGATGCTGCTATTAAATATTGCTTTACTTAGCTATTCCCATGATCTTGCACTGAGAGGGAAACTAGCTATTTATGTCTAATTTACCATGTCATCTTGATCCATAATCTGTGATAGTTCAAGTAGTAAATACAAGTCGCAGCAGGTTTATCAGCAGCGCGCTGATCAGAGGGGTAAGCCCTGACTGTTATCTGTATGATCCAGGATTGATTAGCTAAGTAGGTGCTGGAACAGCAGATGATGGACGGTGGAAGTTAATAGCTGATACAGGCTCACCCATTTGGGGAGCCAGCTGTGTCTGTCATAGTGCTGCTACCTACTAGAGACAGTGGAGCACAGCATGCAGGTCGATAGGCCTATTATAGTGTTGCCACCTACTGGACACAGAAATGCACAGCCTGTAGATGGACATTTTATAATGCAGTCACCTACTAGAGAGATAGAGATGCAAAGTTTGTAGATTGGGGGCCTATTATAGTGCTGGCGCCTACCGGCGACAGAGATGCATAGCATGCAGATTGAAGGGCATATTATAATGTTAGTCTCTGCTGGAGACAGATTTGCACAGTATGTAGATTTATGGGCCTATTATAATGATGCCACCTATTGGAGACCAGCATTTATATAGGTTTGTAGATTAGTAGTAGGCTAACTGCCCTTTTAAGCCTAGCCAAATGTGAGAATTAAACCTTGCACATTTTGTCTCTAAGGTACATACCTTAATCATTATGCCAAATTCCCAACTAAAGGATAGCAAAAAAACACACGAAAAAGAGTTTCACCAGTTTAATCCTGGTACCTAGGTTTTTCCCTCCAAGGCTGTAGACAGAGGTGCACAGCAAATAGACTGAGGGGCATATTATAATGATGCAACCTACTAGCAATAGAGATGTACACTATTTTGATTGATCAGCATATTATAATGATGGCATATACTGGAGACAGAGATACACAACAAGTAGATTGAGGGGCATATTATAATGGTGTCACCTTACTGAAGACAGAAATGCACATCATGTGGACTGAGGTGTCAGTTTTAATGCTGGCACATACTGGTAACAGAGATTCACACCATGTAGATTGAACAGCATATTATAAAGCAAGCACCTACTGGAGACAGAGGAACACAGCATATAGATTGAGGACAATAATATAATGGAAGCCACTGGAGACAGAGATACAGGGTATGTAGATTCATTGTCCTGTTATAATGCTGGCACCAACTGGCAACAACTGGCAACAGGTGTGCACAGCATATAGATTTATTATAGGATTATAGGAGGTTACTAGGCTAATGGCTCTAGAGCCTTGTAAGTCTAGTCATTCATACCCCAATTTTCCCAGTTATCAATGTCCACATGGTTGTGAATGGATGGATTGATGCCCATGTAGAATTGCTTTGGAATATATCTCTGCCTTAGGGCATTTACAAACTGTTGCTGTCAGTAAAGGCCACAGGAGACAAGTCAGGACAGAATTTTTGATTTCCCATCCATTGGTCAAAAACTACATTTGAATGGACTTAGGGAAAATCACAGTTTCACATAAATGGGGTGTCTGTTTCAGAGGAGTAATCTCTGAGATGCATACCTGTCCTGTATTGTTTATGTCACAGATGCGGTTTAGATCCCTTGATCAGGTAATTCCTATGGTGTTTGTTTTGTGAATGTGTAACAAGTCCATCAGGGTTGAATCAGAGAATGCCTTTTAGGATAGACATAGATCTCCCCTCAGTAGTTTGTAGGAGACTGAGTACAGGGACAGAACTTTGAGACACTCCACATTGGGCATATTATACACCCTGTATTCGTTTAGTGAGCAACCTCAGTGGCCACTCCAGCTGTTGTAAATGACTAGTCAGGTACACACCAATGGGTGCATTCACTCTATTATTTGTCTAATGAGGGCTGAGTACAGTGGGACTATGACCTCCTTAGATCTGGATGCCATGCCATTATTTATAAGTTGTGCCACTGTCAACCTGAGTTCCCAAGTCCCTTACCACTGGGTCAGATGTTATGGGCATGTTATCAGTGTTGTAATCTGCAGGAGTAGTTGTCTTCCAAAATGGTATAATTATGCATTTTTTGCATTGAGTTTTAGGCTGTGGTTGTGGCACCAGTTATTTGTCTGTGTCAGACACTCCTGGAAGACACCTGCATCTTTATGGAGTTCAATGATTGCACCCAGCTTGCAGTTGTTAACAAATTTGGTCAGCCAAAGGTCTTGTATGTTCACAGGTTCATAGGTTGGTACTAGGCTATTGGCCCTAGGGCCTATACAAGCCTAGCCATAACAATTCCATGGCTATTTCTTCCCACAATATTTACTTCCCTGTACATTTGCTTTGACATCAGAGAAGTATATTCCAAACAGGAGATGTCCCACAACTAAACCCTGTGGGAAGTCACTAGTAACAGTTCTCTTAGTAGAGGTTGATTCCCCCACCCTAACTTCATGTGTCCTACCTGTGAGCAATTTTACTATCCATCAGGTGACATAAGGATTTATGTGTAAATTTGTGAGCTTGTCAATAAATACCTTTTCTGGGTCAAGATAGGTAGTATGTACAATTTTAATTTCATCGGTCACTCTAGTGACCTTCTCAAAGAAGTTTAGTAGGTATAAAATGCCCTTGACAAAAACAAACTGGGATAGGTCTAAAGTTTGAGGATTTCCTATGTTTTTATTTATCAGGTCCATGATAATTCTTTCCATAACCTTGCATACAACAAGTCATACCATCAGGTCTGTAGTTCCCTGGGTCGGTTGATGGTCTGCCTTTGTGTAGAGGGATGACTATTGCAGTCCTCCATTCCCTAGGGATGAAACATGTCTAGAGGCTGTGGTTGAATAGAGATGCTAGTGGGCTTGACAGGTCAAGATTCAAACTATTTGGTAAGCATATTGGAATATTATCAGGATCCATTGCTGTAGTACTTTGAGCTCTGGGGAGTGTAGTGAGGACCTGTTCTTGAGTGATAGTTGGTGGAGAAATGACAGAGGGTACTTCCTGTGGGGAACTGGGGGTGATGGGGGGTATTGGAGCAAAATTTGTTGGCCAGGAAATTTCCTTTAGCCCACAATTTGGTGCAGGATGTTCAGCACGCTGTTGCGTGTCTACATAACTGAAAAATCTTATGGGCCTTTTATAATGCAGGTACCTTACTGGAGACAGAAATGCACAGTATGTAGATTGGGGGGTATATTATAGTGCTGGTACCTACTGGACACAGAGGTGAACAGCATGTAAATTGATGGGCGTATTATAATGCTGGCACCTACTGGCAACAGAGGTGCACAGCATGCATATTGGGGGACATATTAGAGTACAGGCACCTACTGGAAACAGAAGAGCACAGCATGTAGAATGATGGGCATATTATGGTGCTGTCATCTACTGGAGACAGAGATGCATAGCAGGCAGATTGAGCAGCCTGTTATAATGCAGGCACCTACTGGTGACAGAGATGTACAGCATGTACATTGAGGGGCATATTATAGTGCAGGCACCTACTGTAGACAAAGGAATATAGCATATAGATTGATGGACCTGTTATAATGCAGGTACTGAATGGAGACAGAGCTGCACAGTATCCACATTGATGGATGTACTATAGTGCTGCCACCTACTGGAGACAGAGATGCGCAGTATGTAGATTGATGGGCATATTATAATGTGGCACTTACTAGAGACAGAAGAGCACAGTATGTACAGTGGTAGATGTATTATAATGCAGTGACCTACTGATGGCAGAGATGCACAGCATGTAGATTGAGGAGCATAGTGTAATGGTGACACCTACTGGTGACAAAGATGTGCAGCATGTCGATTGAGAGCCATATTATACTGCTGGCACCTGCTGCAGACAGAGTGATGCAATATGATGATCTGCTTGAACCAGACATCCTTGGGAACACGGGTTGAACTTGGCTATACTTGTAAGGGCCCTGGGGCCACTAGCCTAGTAACCTCCTATGATCCTATGATCCTATGAGCAGCATGTCAAGTGATGGGCTTGTTATAGTGCGGGGTCCTACAGGAGACTGAGGAGAACAGCATGTAGACTGATGGGCCTGTTATAATCCTGGCACTGACTGGAGGTAAGAGGTGTACAGCACATAGATTGAGGGCCTATTATAATGAAGGTACTTGCTGGAGGTAGTGGTGAACAGCATGTGGAGTGAGTGGCCTATTACAGTGCTGGAACCAACCAGACACAGAGGTACACAGTATGTAGATCAATAAGCAAGGACAATGTTTGCAAAATAAACATCATCAAGCATGTACAGAAGGGTACACATGCATTAGGGAACATACTGCAGGCCCTTAAACAAGTGAGCACACATGTCATCCATTAAAGGTAGGATTATGACAAAATAAGAACATGTATAGCTATCAATTCTTGTCCACATGCCCAGACTTCAGATCAGCTCTAACTTCCTATCTGAAGTAGCTGTTGCAATAAGGAAGCAAAGTGGTTCAGGACCACTAAGAGGAAACTTACATTTAGTTGACACTGTGGAAAAGCAACCAGAAAAAAATGGAAAGACTTTATTTGTTCAAACCTATTATTTGTTGATAAAAATCTACCTTTTAAGGAGTCTTCTGTGGTCAAGACAAATAATACAAGAATTAAACTCAAAGATTCTACCCAGATTCGTATGTCCTCAGAAGTCTTCAGGAAGCATTTAAATAGCAACAGCAGGTTTCCACCCTAGGCAATAAGCTGTTTATTTCAATGCTCGTATATTTGTCATGGTCTCATTTACAAGCACTAAGGAGTATCATCAGTGAAACTGTGTGGAAGGGGAGGTATCAGTCCAGAGTCATCATGCCATGTGTGCTTCTATTTTCATTAAACAATAGTAAGGAGTTGGCAGCTTAAGGAAGACATTTTTTACCCGGCTGCCAATGTGGAAACTTGCCCAGTGCTGCTGCTGATTTATTGCACAATTTTATGTTTAACATTTTGTTTATGTACTTTACCAAGAATGTTATTTTTGAGAATTGGTTGCAAATGTTCCTAGCAATATTTTTTATTGAGTTGTGGAGTTTAAATTCCATTGCATCCTTGCATCATATTGCGAATATTTAACAATCTGAAAAGACCTTTAGCTTAACCAAACTTACCTAAGATGCACAGTGCTTTCTACCTTGTTATTATCAAATAGCCTGACTAATAAGATCATCTTACTGAGACCATATAAATGGCCATAGTAGTAGAATCATTGCTTTGAATGTTATTTCCTTGAATGATTCATAATACATTTAAACTAGGATGGAATTAATTTCTATTAGTTTCCTGGGCTCTGTTTCCTCCAGAAATAGACAATTTACCAGTTATTTGCTTCTCTAAGATTTTTAATTCATGATAGTATCTAATTCAGGAGTATAGAATGAACAAATCTGGTTTTATGAAGTTTGAAATTATTTTAACAGCATTGTAAAAATGTTAGACTTGCTTGGCTAAGCATATTGGCCTCAGTATTTTGTTTTTAAATGATTAATAAAAATGCAGAATTCTATATTATGGTAACAGGGATGTTTCATGAGATGTCATTGTCCCTCATTAGAGTCCTCATAAACATTAGGAAGTTGATTCAAGTTGTTCTAAGAACTAATATTTCGCCTTCCTCAGTGTTGACAGACAGTATGGACATTTCCCCAGAGGACAGCTTAGTGACTAAAAGGAAAATTATGAAGTCGCATCTATTGTCTCAATTACATCAGAAGGCCCATCGATATCATTGTACTGATGATCTTTTAGGTTCATTGGTAAGTACTAGGCTAGCTGCCTTTGTCAGCCATTTTAAGCCTATCCACTTTACTTTTTGGTGCTCAAATTAACCTATCCCATTTGGTTAGAGATTGGCAGTAACAATCCCATGGCTGATAATTATACAGTACCCTCATGAAAATAACTGTGATCATACCACAGATAAGAGGGGACCCATCCATAGGATAAAGCATTTAGGAACTTCCTCTGTCAGTTAGTATTATCTATTAGTATCTATTATTAGTAGAATCTTTGGCCTTCTGTTTTTCTCCTAACATTTCTAAGGGAAGTATCACCTGCTTTCCTATGAATAATTTGTTATTTTTCTTCAGGGAATCACTGAAAAATGGGCTCTACTCGACATTTTTTTCATTATTAGTCAAATTTTAGTGTCGTTTTCAGCATTTGTTATGCTGTCACTTTGTATTGCATAACAACTGATTTTCTGTTGGTGGGAAATATCCCCACAATTGGTGTAGCATGCTGACTGGTCATAGATCACTGTGGAAGTATATCATTGCTACAAAGAAGTTTCATTAGATTTTCATGGTGACTGTATTACCATCCATTATTTATGGATAATGTATATTTATAATCATACACACACACACACACACACACACACACACACACACACACACACACACACACACACACACACACATAAACACATATATGTATAGATATAGACATATTTCTGTATGCATGCACTTATGCAGACATTGTATATTTTTTACTGTTATTGTCTGGATTTTACACACATAGATAGATAGATAGATAGATAGATAGATAGATAGATAGATAGACAGACAGATAGATAGATAGATAGATAGATAGATAGATAGATAGATAGATAGATAGATAGATCATTTTAGAATATCTGACTCTGGAAATGATATGTTGTGGAAAAAAAATTGATCAGAGTTTCACTTTCTGATGTTAAGGTTATACTTGATCTGCAACTATACTGTACTAAGCTATGCCTCTCAAAACATTAATCTTAGAGACAGAAACACTGGCTGTCACTATCTTACCCTTTTCTTAGAAGTTAGAGGTTTTGAATCCAGGTGAACAGTGAACATTGTTGAATGAATTGCCCTCCCCATAGTCGAACTCCTTTGAATGTAGCTTGCTTTGTGCTATTTTATGTTGCTTTGTGAGTGACTTTCAGATAACTTAGTGCTTATGTACACGTGTACATACTCTGCAGCCATTTTACTTTATATAGATTTAGCTGACTTGATAGTTTGTACTTATCTCTGACTGTTCAAATGTTTAACCGTAAGGCTCAGGTTGATATTTCACATGTCATTATATATAATGAGTGCATCACATAACAGTATATAATCTGGCAGGTGGTGTGCTCAAGAGGAAAACACTGTAAAGATGCAATATGTGAATACTGACAATGTGTTTTCATTTTAGTCATTTAATAAAGTAAAAATTCAAACATTGAACATAGAATTCATGAACTCAGCAATTGCTTTGCTAATTTATTTGCTACCAAAATAATCCTGTGGAAAAAAGCTGAAAGAAAACAAAATGGTGTCATTACCAATGTGGACCTAATGAAGTATTACTGTAGTGTGTATGGAATAGTATCTCAAACCACAAAGTGAACTTAAATTAATGGGTACTATCAAAGAACATGGAAGAGAATTCAGGGCTTGCCATTTGCGTAAATACAATAGGGATTGATGCGAAAGAAGACAGTCAGAAAGCTGCACTTTTGAGCAGCAGATGCAGGCTGACTAAATATTTTTAGCAGCATGCAGCTGAGTGAAGATCAGAAGGAATACAAGGTGGTGTTGAAAATGTTTGAACATTTCTTCTGTACTCCCAAATAGAATGAAACAAATAAAATACATTGCATTACTAGCAAATCACAATCCAGGACTGAGTTTGTGTAAGAGTTTATCATGACTTTAACATTAATATGTTTGCATGCAATTTTAGACCTCTGGCTAAATTGCTAATTAAAGGGTTGTAAAGAGTGTCATATCCAATGACAGAACGTTTTCTTCAGTGAAGAGGGGGAGGTGAAACCTAACTTGAAAAGGCACTACACCCGAGATACGTTTGAGAAATGACAATGAACAGAATCAAAACTGTAGAATACAGACAACTGAAATCTCCGTTCTAAAAATTGTTAAGATTTAAAGGGAAATCAAGTGAAAATCACAGGAAAAGTAAACCACATGGCAACAGTGTAAAGGCATTGCACTCTACTTACTGAGGGGAAAAACACAAACCATTTCACTCTTGTTCATTTGCGAAGGAATGCTGGAATTGTGATACAAAACCCACTGATTGCTATGAGCAAGGTAATGTCATTACATGTTGGTCTGGTCAAGGAAAGCTGCCCATTGTCAAAATGTATGTATTTCAGGCTCAGCCTGTATATAGAATTCCTTGTAGTAAAATTATTTATTTATTTATCATTTATTTATTTACATTTGTTTACCAGGAAATTTAGACTGGACACAGGTCCTTTTTCAGAGGAGGCCCGGGGAGAAAAGCTCCACAGAAAGACATGGTAGTTGGGAAAACAATAACAATAAAGGTATTTATACAGTAGAAGTGATCATGACATGGAGTAATACAAGAGCAAAATCAGTACAACTGAGTAGTAAGCTCTAATTACAAACATTGAGAAATAAGAAGTAAGACACAGTGCTACAAATTTTGTAAACAGTAACTAGATAACATTAATAATAGACTAAATGATAACTAAATCCTGGAAGGATTAACAAGCAGTGAGTAATCTTCAGTTCAGTTTTATAGTGATAGGATACTCTATCTAAATCTGGGAAAGGAGAGAAGGGTTGAGGTGAGGGGTTCTTAGTCGGGGTTTGGACAAGGACAAAGCCAATGAGAATTTAGGTGAGATTTAAGTGCAGTCTTGAAAAGACTGCAGAAAGGAAGGGTAGTTATGGCAATGGGAAGGTTGTTCCAGAGCTTGGATATAGCACAGGAAAAAAGTGCTTCACCTGCTGAGTTTTTGGCTTTGGTGACCTGGAGTAGATTTTTGTTGCAGGAGTGTAGTGGTCTAGAAGAGCAGTAGGGTTTGAGAATTGTATGGAGCGATGGGATATGGAGAGGGTGGCTTACTAGTTTATGAGCAAAGGTGAGTTGAGTTTGGTGTAGGAGTTGTGGGAGTTCAAGCCAGTCAATGTTTCTAAGGGAGACACAGTGGTGATTGTGGTAGGAGGCAACAGTGGCAAATTTTGTGATTTTATTGTAGCAGACTTCGGGTTTGTGTAGCTCCGACTGTCTAAAATTAGTAAGTATGGGTGATGCATAGAGTAAGGTGGAGATTAGTTGGAAATTGGCGATAGAGATTCTTGCTGGTTTGATGAGGTATTGGTGGCTTCTATATAAGGCACACTTTTTTTGTGAACTTTTTTTATTATTAGTGATATGTGGGTGTCAAATTTGAGATTATTGTCTATCAGTATGCTAAGTAGTTTTGTGTGGGCAGTTGGTGAAATGGAGATATTATCCTTGGCTTGAAAAATGAAATGTGGGGTGTTTGGGGTAGAATTGGAGGATTGGAAGATGAGGAGTTTGGTTTTATTTGGATTGAGGAAAAGCTGGGCAATAGATAGCCAGCTTTCAACTGAAGAGAAAGACTCCTGGGTGATCTGTTCGAGTTCTGTTAGAGTTGGGGCTGAACAGATGAGGGTGGAATCATCTGCATACTGTATGAGGGAGGAATGTTTGATGGCAGTTTGCAGGTTGTTGGTGAAAAGGGAGAAAAATAGGGGGCCAGGGATGCAGCTGAGAGTAACAGGGAGGCAAGGGGATAGCTTGTTGTCCCAGATGACTGATTGCTGGTGGCCTTGCAGATAGCTGTGGAACCAGTTTGTGGCTGGTGTGGAGAAAGAGAGGTCGGATAGAGCAGAGAGTAGTAGATTGTGTAACACAATGTCAAAGGCTTTAGATAGATCCAGAAATACAGCAGAGGAGAGCAGGCCATTGTTTTTGTGATGGAGGACAGTGTTGGTGAAGGAGAGGAAAGCAGTTGTCATGCTGTGGTGTGGTCTGAAAGCATGCTGGGTACTGGAGAGGAGGTTATTGTTAAAGAGGAAATTGGAGAAATGTGAGTTGATGCATTTTTCGAGTATCTTGGAGAGGGGGGAGAGGATGGCAATGGGGCGGTAGTTAGAGAGGTCAGTGGAGGGGCCACCTTTGTGGAGGGGAATGATGTGTGATATTTTCCATAGCATGGGTACATAGGATTCAGATATGGAACCGTTGATTAATATGGACATCAGCTGCTATCTTTAGGTATTCAGTGGGCAGGCAGTTGGCTGCTAGTTTTGCGGGTTTTAGTTTTGTTGTGAGTCTTTTTATGTAGGAGTTGGGTACTGTGGAGAGAAAGAAGGTAGGGAGGGATCGTTTTGGGTTGGGTGAGGGAGAAATTAGTGTAGGGAAGTTTTTTTTGTTGGGGATAGAACAGATTCTGTGAAGTGTTTATTGAAGGAATCAGCAATGCTACTGGTGGAGAGAGGGGTGGTTGGTAGGGGGGTGCTTACTTTTCCCTGGACAGAGTACAGAGTTAATAGTGGACCAAAATTGCTTGGGGTTGTTTTGGGAGGAGTTTAGGGACATCTGATAGAAAAGGGCTTTGTATGCTTTTACTTGCTTTTTAACCTTGTTATGTAGTTCAAGAAAAGGTTGCCTGTCTGAGGGGTTTTTAGTTATGCGTCAGCATTCCCATGTTCTATCCCTGGTTTTCATAAGGCCCCTGATGTTTTTATGTTGCCAGGGGGTGCTCTTAGCTCTGATTCTGGTGTTTCTCAGGGGGGCATGGGAGTTAAGGATGCTGAGGAAGTTACTGTTAAAGAAATGGACTGCTTCATCTAGGCTGAGGAACTTTAGAGGTGACCAGTTTACTTTCTGGAGGGAGGAGGTGAAAGAGTTGGTGTTAAAATTAGCTTTGTTGCAAATAAGTCTGTGGGTAATGAGTTTGCAATCATTAATGTGATTTTTTTAGTAGAAAGGTTGGGGAATGATAACTGAGGGAGTCAGCTAAACAGCCTGCTAGGTAGGTGTGGGGGGGGGGGGCTTTGTTAACTAAGACCCAGTCAAAAAGGGTGTGGTTATTGGGGTTTTTATTGATCCTAGTGGGGGGGTTGTATAAGCTGAGAGAAGCCATGGGGATTTAGGTTATAAATATACAGAAAATTCAATGCAAACATTCAGAAAATCCAGAAGAACCATATTAGCATTGCAGTCAGTGGTTATCATACACAGAGACAGTAAACTAACACGCAGGAATGCAAGTCATGCCGACACTTCAAATTACTATGAGGTAAAGTGTTCATGCCTTACTCCAATAAGTTGTATGGTATTTGCAAGGATGTTAATGGGGGGGACAATATGCCTTACTCCAATACATTGTATAGTGTTTGCAAGGATGTTAGTGGAGAGGGCAATATGCCTTACTCCAATAAGTTGTACAGTGTTTGCAAGGATGTTAGTGGCGGGGGAATATGATAGCTAAAGAGTCAGAAAGGTATAAATGAAAAGAAAGAAAATATATGGTTATTATGTGAGTAGTGGTAGTTGCTTTCTGAGCACAACTATGATGATGGGCTGGGTAAGGGGTTTAAAAAGAAGAGGGGAAGTTGGGTTCAGTACAGGAGAACGGATATGGATGGGCTGGGTAGGAATGAAGGGAGAGGAAAGTTTGGTGCACAGTAATCGTATACCATTTCCCTGGGAACTGGAGTGTAGTATAGATGGGGGTGGGGGTTGTTGCTAGACATTTGGTTCCATAAAAGTGAAGCTGTGGTTATTGTATTTTTTGTTGGATGAAGTAGCAGGGCAGCATGGGAATTTTGGATCCAAAACTGTATATCCTTTGTCTGATTATGAATCTGCCAATAACGAGCAAGAAGCAGTTATGGCATAAATCATTTCTCAAAACCTAGCAGAAAGAATCAGTAGCAGAAAGAAAGCAGATTGGGAATGGCAACTTGAGTGGAATGCCTGGTGATTTCCTTATAGTCACTACTGTGGGTACAGGTGGAGGGAAAGACTGGGCTGCAGCTTATATAGCCCAAGGATCTTGATTAATACACTGATGTCTTCCAGTAAACAGGAAAGCTCAGTGTTTTCTACTGAACTGAATTAGAAAAACACAGTAAATATATAATGCATGCTGTCAGCAAATTACCATTCGCTCCAGGAGAGGTGCCACAGGCAGACCATCACTGATCAGAATCACAGGTTTGTTAATGAGAAAGCAGACACTGCTCAGTGGATGACCTCATAGACACTGACCAAAAGAAACTGAGTAAATATGTAGAAAGAAAACATTTTAATTGTCTACAATAAGAGGTACTTTTTGGTGTTATTGAAGGGATAGAAAATTCTTATAACTATATTTTTCAGGAAGGTTTTGACAAGATTGACATGGTGGAGAAATCTCAAGGATATCAAAGTTTAATACACAATGAATGTATTATTTTAAAAGATTTTATATGACATTCTAGTACATTTTCAAAAATGTGCTGAGTATGAAGATCTACATACACTGATGCTGTTCTTATATAGAGTAAGACATTAGAAGAGCATGATAAAGGACTGGCAATGCTACTGGCAAAAGCTACAGTTCTTTAGTTAAAACTAAATGCAAGTGAATGTCAGTTCAATCAAACTGGATCATTTTCTGAAGGAGAAACCAAATCACTATGGATTTCATATAAATCAGAGAAAAGAAACAGATATTCAGAATATCCCACAGTTCACAAGAAAAGGTTTTTAACCATGGTGAGCTATATGGATAAGATCATGCCAAATATTGCAGTACATGCTACCCATTTGAGAAATATGTTGTGCCTGATCACTGCATGGAATTGAAGGACACCTAACCAGGTAGACCTTGTGGAGCTCAAAGCCTTATAACACAAGTGTATGTCTTGGCACACTTTGATAAAAGTGATAACATTTCAGCAGATACTTCAAAGGGAGATGTAGGAACATGAGCAAGGTGGTACAGTATGGCACAGTATAGCATTCTGTAAATTTAGCATCAAGGGCATTAGTGAATTAGGAATGCAGTTTGTTTAATTAAGGAAAAAATAGTTTTGGCATATTAATGAGACATACTTCCATAGGTATATTTATCAGACCTTTTTTTTTTTTTTCAAAACAGTGACTAAAGGCTTGTGGTCTGTTTCAGATTTTATTTTTGCTGCCATAAATGAATACATGGAATGTCTCATTAATATGCCCTCCCCATTCCCACCCTGACAATCCTTTAAGTCTTTCCCAAAATATAGCTCTCCATTTCTCTCTTTGGCAACAGATAATCTCAGACAAATGGGTTCTGAGAATAATGCATCAGGGGTATAGACAGCAATAGGACTTGCTACCAATTTTTCAGGGAATCCCTCCTCATCCACCAGACCAAATTTCAGTTTCCCTCCTGTCATTCAACATCTCCTTTTTTCAGCATATCTTCTTTTGGGGCTAATATAGCCTGTTCCTCTTTCACTGACAGGAATATTTCTTGTACTAAAGAAAGAAGCTTCACAGAGAGGATCTTTCCTTTCTCAATCAGTTTGTGAAAGCCCCAAAGTTCAAAATGCTATTCATTTACAATCTGTTACCTCTTATTTCCTCGTTTAGTTTTTTTGATAAATCTAGATTTAAATGATGCTTAACATCATATTTGCATAGCCACAGATTTCAAACCTTTTTAAAAGTTATTTTATATCTGTATTGCACCTTTAGTTCTCTGCATTACCTTTGGATTATTGACTGCTACAAGGATGTTCACAAAGTGTCTTGCTCCAGTGATTCCCTGCCGCAGACTGCAACAAGGTATTTACATTTTTCTTATTAAGATGACTTGCTTATCTCTGCAGAGTCTTTTTCAAAGTATCAGGAATCTCTCACTTGGGTAGGAAATCCTCGCAGGTTGGTTATCCTGGAGAATGTTCAAACATCTTGTCTTACTCTTTCCTATATGATTGTATTCCTGGGATGTCTCCTGGATCCTTACCACACTTGACCTTAGCCAAAAGGCTGAGAAGTGATTTAATTCAAATAGATTGGCTTTCACAGTAAAAAGACATTTATTAATAATAAAAAATGAATGGCTAAAAACACAATATGACTTTATTACATAAAAATCCAACTGATAAGCACTTTCATTCCCTTCATGGAACTTCTTCAGACCAAGTTGTATAATGAACAAACTTATACAACTTGGCATTGCATCATGTTATTGTTATTAAGTATTTAAATAAGTCTGTTTATTATACAACTTGGTCTGAAGAAGTTCCATGAAGGGAATGAAAGTACTTACCAGTTGGATTTTTATGTAATAAATTAATTTTTTGTTTTTTGCCGTTCGTTTTTATTATTTTGCCTTTTTACAGCTATTTTCATTTGTTTGTTTGGAAGTTTTGTGAGATTTATAAATTGATCTAGTCCTAATTTTTTTTCACTCATTCCATAAACTGAGCAAGGGAATTCCTTAGAATATTAGGATTCATGGCATCTATGATTCTCATGATTCATCTAGCCAGACTCCACATGGAAAGATTCAGTGGTACTTAAGATATGTGTGGTCCCAACATGAAAACCCTCTGGTATTTAATATTCTAGTACTGGGGTTTTAAAAAGGGAACTGATTTGGGGGAGAGATGGGTTTTATCTGAATGCAAGTCTTCCATTTCCATTCTCCCCTACAATTCCAGCACTGTCTGTAATAGCAGTTGCCTCAAACATTGCTTGGGGAGTTGCGTCTTTGAAGTAAAAGTGCAGGGTGTTTTGAACAAAAAAGATGGTCCAAAACATATAAACTTAAAAATTATGTTGGCAGTTATAAATGCACTCCACTCTGTCAATCATCTATTGTTTCACTCTACAGGCATCTTACATTTCATCAAAGAGCAAAACATTGTGGCAGACAAGCTGAGCAAGATGAGGACAGATCATGAACAGAAACTGAATCAAAGGTTTCCAGGATTTGATGCAGCTGTGGGAAACATCTCAGATAAATCTAATTGCCTACATTCAGAACATGCGACTGGCAAAATTCTGATCCAGGGTTCTTTGCAGGCAGGCCTGGAAAACACATGCATTCTCATTTACTTGGACAGGAATGTTCCTGTATGCTTTTCCACCCTTTCCCACTGATATTCAGGGTCATTCTGAAGATTCTGAAGGACTCTCCAAAGATTGATGAATTCCAACTTAAAACAACTTAGTCTAGTATCTTATTTCAACATATGTGTTTTATTATCATAGTTTTATAACTATGTATAATTTTGTACTCTGATGGTCTTGTAATTTTTGTAACTATATTGCAACTCAGTTTATCTTACATATTCTTGTTTTTGTCTGATATATTGTATGTGGAGATTTTCTACCCAGGCCTCCGCTGAAAATGTGCCTCTAGGCTAGTCGGACACTCCCAGTAAACAAATAATAAATAAATAAATAAACAAATAAATAAATAACTAATTGGATAATAGAATTTTAATACCTTTTAGGCAGATATTTTCCAAGAGCATGCATTAGGTATTAAAGGAAGAAAATAAATTTGCTGCAAGAAAATCATATATTAGCAATTGGAAAGGATTTTCTGGTTGGTGACATAATAATAACCAAGAGCATTTTAAGACCAATATTTATCTGATTCTACAATATTTTTGCATTTTTTTTTTAATCCTCTAGCCTTTCAGTCTTCATTTGTTGCCCATTTCAGCATGTTTGCCCATGGAAACTTCTATTTTCATTGCTTTTGAAAGTAGTGTTGCATATCCATTCACATCAAAAATATATGGCTACTCCTTGAGATCTTAATGTTGCTTTAGAAGAATTCATTCTTGCTCCATTTGAAATTTATCATCAGGTTCATTTGAGGTTCCTAGCATGGAAAACAGTGTTGCTGATTTCTCTGACTTCTGCAGGAAGATTGTTTGAGCGCAAGCACTTATGGCGAGTCAGCCTTATTTTCCACAAAGGGAGGGTTAGTTTGAGAACTAATCCTTCTTTTATGTCTAAAGTGGTATCTGAGTTTAGTTTGAGCCAAGCTATCCATTTTCTTGTCTTCTTTCTTGAACCTGAAAAATAGGGGGAAATAATTCTTTATAATAATGATGTCCACTGACATCTCAGATACTTGCTAATTAAAAACCTCATTAATTCTGAACAGTCATTTATTTCTTATAAAGGTAAGACAAAACAAGTGTCAAACAGACAATTTCCAAATGGTAGTCTCATGTTATTTACTTTTGTTATCCCCACCATAACAAGCCAATTTTAGACAAGGTCAGTCCACATTCGATTAGGGACTTGGCTTCTTCAGCAGCTTTTTGCAAAGGGGTAGACTCTAGAAGTATTCTAGAGACAGCAACTTGGCCCTCTATTCATACTTTTACAATGTGACTCCTCCAAGTCTAGACTAGGCTTTGCTAGGGCCATTCTCCAGGGGCCCCTAGACACTCACCTTTACTTGTCCCAGTCTTTATAAGCTGTGGTATTCTACCCATATACAGTAGCTAAGGCTAGTATAGCAGTAATCTAATGATGACCATAGTACAGATATATAAGTAAATTTACCATAATAGCACATCTTTGAATTGATCACTGCTGCAGTAGTTGCTCCTGACCTCCAGCATTTTCTGTAATTTGTGCTACCAAGGTGAAGGCATTGAATTTTATTTACCAATTATTGACATTTTGTAGGGCTTTAACCTCTCTCTTTTAGTTGGCATGAAATCTCTGAAGGGCTTGGCACCCAGCCCACTGATTTTCTTCAGTTTTAATTGAGCTGTCAATGGTCTGGACATGTGGAAAGTGTCTTAAGCTTTGGAAGCTGGATGGTTGTTCTATCCTTGGCAGGGCATAATCCCCCATGAGGCTCCTGCAGCAGTGATCTCCTTAACCCTCTACTGTTACGGAAAGTTCACTTATATAACTGTACTTTATAAATATTTGATGGCACATCACAAAAGCCATTGACTGCAATGAGCAAGGTGAAGTAATTCTATGCCAGTCTGATCAAGAAAAGCTACCCAGTCTCAGAAAAGACATGGCCTTTCATTGTCAGAATAACAGCACTGGATAAAACTTCACAGAGGGTTATCTAGGCCATTACATAGAGGTGGTCAAAGCACATATAGCTTTACTATACTTGTATCAATGTGAAATAGCCATTTAGATGGAACACTATTCAATGGGGGAAGAGGAACAACTAAAAAGGTTCTATGATGCAACATGTTGCTGATGATGCAAGAAGGATGCATTAACACTGAAAGTCCAAAAGAAGGCAATAGCAGAACTATATATTACAAATGTGGTGATAGACATAGAAGAAGGTGTAAGATCTTGTAAATCCTACCAGAAATATAGAATGTGGCAAAGCAAAGACCTAGTGTGTATCAGTGGTTCCAAAATACACCATTGAGCAAAGTGGACATTGTTTTATTCATACTCGAAAGAAGAGCCTATGTTTTTTTACCTGACCACTGTTCATATTACCTTGAAATAGAATTGTTATAGGATACCACTACACATCAAATTGTGTTACATGTGACAAAACAATGTTGCAGTGACTGATAATGACTGCAGTTTAGTTTTCAGCATTCAGAAACTTTGCAAAGACTTGTGGTTTTAACCTGTTGACTTTATGCTTAAATTATATGAAGTCTTTCAGAATGTCTGAGAATGGAGTGACAGTTGTGTAACTGTTGATTAAGAAAGCAGTCAAGCCAAAGACTGGACCCTATCTTACCATGTTAAACTACAGAGATACTTATTTTTCAGGAGGCCTTTCACAACCAGAATTGTTTTTTCAGCAGGAAACTGAGAACATCAGTGCCAGAACTGGTCAGATAAAACAAAATTATCCTGAAACAGAAGCTTAAGACACATTTTCTTAGAAAGTGTTATGACAAATAGTGAAAAGCACTAAAGAAATGGTAGAATGGCATGGTGCTGCATGATGACAAAGTGGAATAATGAAGTTAGAGGTAATCTGTTACACAGCAGTCTCATCAGGCACAAATATCTGATGGGACCAATTTCAGGAAAATTGAAGAATGTTATTGTCTTACATGGAACATTGTAATTAAGCTGCAAAACTGGGAAAAAGATAAATCTTTCAAGGGTTTCCCCTAGTGTGAGACTCAGTCTTAGCAATGCTTTAGGGGAGCTTCACTGAACACTGTTAAGATGGAGTCTCAAGTTAAGAACTAACAGAGGACAGTGCCAGCCAGCAAATAGCATTGTTAGATGGTCAAACAGCATTTAAAAGCTGTTAGAACAATACTTTGCCAATTTAAAAACGTAAAGTGTGGTAGAACAAAGCATCTAACAGCTTTTAAAGAGCTGTTTTACCTTCTTCCAGAGGAGTACATAATTTCTGCCTGCTGTATTTTTCAATTATTATGGCTTTTGCAGAACATCACTTATTGGTGGTGCTGCGGTAGCATTGTCGTCTCACAGTAAGATGCTGTCCGGTTTGATTCTCAGCTAGAGCATCTTCTGCGTGGAGACATGCGTGAATGGGCATACCTTCGTTGAAGGCTGTGTGTCAGGGCTGGTAACTCGGCACGTAAAAGTCAACTACCAATCATTAGCGGACTGGAGTTCCGCTGTGGTGACCCCTAACCGGGAAAAGCCAAAAGACACAACAACGACAACTTATTTTGCCTCACATTTTCCCTGGAGTTCCGCTGTGGCGACCCCTAACCGGGAAAAGCCAAAAGACACAACAATGACAACAACTTATTTTGCCTCACATTTTCCCTGATCCTAATAACATTTTTGACTCTCTATTAAATCATTAAGGATTACAGTCAGTCAGCATTTTCAGACAATAGAGTTTTGTACTTATTGTTCATAAAATACAGGTTGATGCAAAACCTTTTTTTATTAAGAGAATTTATAGCAATAGTTACAAATTGTCTCTAATTTTGATATTTTGTTCCCTCATTATTTTTTTGATTTGTCCAGAATTCTTACAGAAATTGAGAGGTATGCTGCTGCCTGTTTGACAGTGCTTGTAAAGTGCTCTACCAACTTTCAGAGCTGGTAAAACACTTTGCACTGCTACACTTTTTTTAATCTGCTAGTACACAGAGCATATAAACCACTATGCTCTACGAAGAATTATCCCTTGTTATGTGTTTTTGGTCTTGAAGTGAATTTCTTTGAATCAGTATCTTCAACACATAATAAGCTGGGACCTGGTCATAATCTTCTGTATGATTCTCTGAGAAATAGCAATAAAATGCTTCCTAGTATCCCCTGAGTAATATGACCTGTGACCCTGGACTTGAACCAGTTGTATTAGACTCCAGAGAGAAACACAGACTTAAGAAGGCAATTGGAGTTACTAGGCTTTGTCAGGCTGCTTCAGATGCTTATAGATCAAATGTAAACTGGATCAGAACACAACCCAGAGGTAATTAATCCAATAAAAGGTTTAATAAACTTCAAACAGCACAAAAGGAGTTTGGAGTTTATTAAAACTTTTATTGGATTCATTACCTCTGGTTGTGTTCTTATCCAGTTTGTGTTGTCGCTGTGTCTGCCTTTGTTCATTTCGTTTATAGATCAAATGTAACTGAAAAACATAAAACTTCCTTTAGCTAGTAATGGAAAATTTAAATTTATCAACTGTTAACACCCTAACATCAGGTACTCAGTTATTTTGACAACATAGATAATGACTTAAGCCCTGAATGCTGGGAATAATTTAATTCTAATGATTTGTTTTATTAAATACATGGAAACTATAATTTTATTACAATAAAAATTACAGCACTTTAGGTCTAATAATTTAATTTGTGTAATTAATAAACTAATTAAATAGAAATCCTGAGGTTTAAGAAATATATGAAAATACAACCAGGAAGTAATACTTTATGGCCCTTAGCATGCCACCTCACATTCCTCTCTCTGACATATTAACAGGCCGTGGCCAGCCAATCTGCAGTCTTTTACTATGTTATACAATTACTAATACTGGCTGACCAGAAAGAGTGAAGTCTTTGGTTACCCAGTGATTTCTAATAATTGATATAGAGATCACCACCCAGAGCAGATTCATTAAACGTCAGGAACAGTCCTTTTACAGTTAGGGCCATTAAAAAACGGTAGTACTTGCAGGATCCCAGTCAATTTTATGAGACATATTAACATCTTAAATTGCCCAAAGGAATAATCCATGTATTTTGTTTTCTGTATTGGACATACGACATAGAAGGTATTTGCTGAACAGAAGAGGATTGTTCTCTCAGAATACCAGATTATAATCATTGTCAGATGTATATAATGTATAGTGGAATGGTGTGGGTGGGGAGGCACACTGTGTAGGAAAGAAACAGGCAAAACTACTTAATCCTAGTTGCAGTGCCTGTCAGAGTGAAACAAATGGAGTTATTTTGTTTTGGTAATTATTATTTTGGCTTGGCTAAATATTTAAGGAACATATTAGCAGCAAATAGTGATTTTGGGTGTGGAGGGTTAGAGGGCAGGATGTGTGTTAAAGCATATGATTACTTAATCACATTTAAATGAATATTTGTATGTCTTGCAAGGAAGAGGAAGTGTGGAAAAAAACAGATTGAAGCATATTACTATGGACTTTATTTCTTCTACTTGTTCACATTCGGACTTCAATATGCAGGCTTAGAAAACAGTTTTTTTTTTGGATGGGTGTGGCTAGGAAGAAAAGCTAAATATGAAACAAAATTACATTTATATGTTCATAGTTAAGTAACAACTAAGCTGGATTTTCAGGAAAGGGTAGTATATGCACCTTAAAGAAGCAATTCTGTGACCATTATTTCTTTCACTTGATTACAGTCAAGTGTCATAGATGTACCCTACCAGAAACTGGTTATTTTGAGAGCTGGAGAGTGGTAGCCTGTGTGTGAGGTAAGAAGCAATACATTTTTTTACCACAGTTAGGTGTCAAAGTAAGTAGCAATGAATGTGTTTGTGAGGGAAGCAAGGTGAATTAAATTACTGAAGGCAGAATTTTTCACTAAAATCACAAAAATGACAAAAGGTGGTGGTGCTGTGGTAGCGTTGTCGCCTCACAATAAGACGCTGACCGGTTCGACTCTCAGCTAGAGTGTCTTCTGCATGGAGACATGCATGAATGGGTGTACCTTCGTTGAAGGTTGTACGTCAGGGCTGGCAATTCGGCACGTAAAAATCAACTGCCAATCATTAGCGGACCAGAGTTCCGCTGTGGCGACCCCTGACCGGGAAAAGCTGAAAGACACAACAACAAAAATGAGAAAAGTTAATGCATCCTTAGCCATTAACTGCAGAATAATAGGACATTTCTTATTCATTATCTCAGTTTTATTAGAACACTATCACTTGGGTAAGTTAGTAACTACTAAAAAATAAAATGAACAGAAAGGGTTAATAACAGCAACAGCTGTGCTATCAAGAAACCTCTGGTTGTTACACTTAGGAGGATTAATATAAGGGAATATGATTATTTGTTCATAATCAAGTTAGTATAAGAAATTCATTTAATTATTAAAATTAAATAAAGCTTGAGGGTGACTCTTGACTTCCATTTTGAGAACATATTACTACTTGGTTATGATCAGGGGCGAGACTATAGTTCTTTGTTGTACTTGGAGATTTACTTCCTCCATTTATTTCCAGGCTACTCAGAGAAATAAGTGTAAGAGAAATAAATGTTTCACAACTTTAAAAGTTGTAATATGTGCAATACCACCATGCAATCATTTTTAATACATGGAGCTTTAGCTGCTCCAGTATACTACTAAATAAGTAGAAAAAAAGAAATTGTGGGCGTATGAAGTGTTTTTCAGCTTTGAAGGCTGTAATACACTTAGTGATACCTCACATGCAGCAGCCAGAAGCAAAGTGTATTTCCCTATTTATAACAGCTGCAAAAGCTATAATCCATTTCACTCTGCTACACACACACACCTAGGGCCAATTTGGAGTGTCCAGTCCACCTACAGCATGTCTTTGGGATGTGGGAGGAAACCCACACGACCACAGGGAGGACATGCAGACTCCGCATAGAAGGCACCCCAGCCGAGGATTGAACTGGCGAACCTCTTGCTGTGAGGCGACAATGCTAACCACTGCACCACCGTGGCCACCTATATATATATATATATATATATATATATATATATATATATATATATATATATATATATATTTATATATATATATATATATATATATATATATATATATATATATATATATATATATATATATCTATATATACACACACACACACACACACACACACACACACATATATATTTATATATATATATATATATATATATATATATATATATATATATATATATATATATATGTATATATACACATACACATCAATACAAAAGAGATGTGGCAGTATGTTTTAGGCTGCCTTTCCCTCCTGAAACTGTTCTTTGGTGGTTGCTAATTATGCTGTGGTGTGTAACTAGACCACAGAAGTTGTGAAAAGTTGCTTAACAAAACTTTGTCAAGCAACTTTCTTATGGTGCTTAACTAAACTGTCTTTTTCCTTACTATAGAGTATAATAGTGGTGCTCCAAGCACTACATAATGTTTATCATGTTATTGGAAGAATAGCCACAGGCATTAGCCATGGTTATCACCCAGTCTATAGTGGCTGTAAGGTGCTACACCAGCGGTATCTGGGGTAAAAGATGAGTGGTCTGAGGAACAACAAATGGTCACAGCAGAGTCACCTATTAACGGCTGAGGCAAATTGCTAACCTGCTGAGGTGGGAAAGGCTGTTTGCTTAACCTTTTCATTTTGTGGCTGGAAGAAGGTAGTTCATTGTATGGTCAAGCCAAAATGGCTACTTTTTTCTCACTGAAGACAAGCAGCAAAGTCTTTAAAAGTTACCTTTTGAAAAATAAAACAAAGGAAAAAAGCACTTTAAAACACTTTGCCAGTCTGACAAAAATAAAATAAAACCAATTTCTCCACAGAAAATTGTTTTTTTCAGTTACCTTATACAATTTTTAAACTGACAGGAAAAAAAAGATTGCTTCTGTTTAAACGTGCAACATAGTCTCATGACAGTCTATTAAAACACAAAACTCCTGTCTTAAAATAACTTTCCTCAAGAGGAAAATGATAAAACAGCAAACATATTTAGACAATGACAGGAATGAAAGGAACATACCTGCTTAGCAAAGGAACAGCACAAGCTGACCATTGATCCCAGAAAGCCTCAGAGGAGTGTACTCTTCGGCAGCAGTAAGGCTTACCACCCAGATTTGTTATTTAGTCTGTTCAGCTCAAGCTGCCTGACAGTTTGGGCTCATAGAAGATGGCTAAAACTTTGGAAGCTGTCTGTTATAAACTTTTTTTCTCAAATATCTTTTTATTGAATATTTTTCACTCATAAATTCAAAAGAAAAGGATAAACAGAACACAACATAGGAAACTGTTGATGTTACACATTACTTGACATGGGCAAGTTATTAAACTATGTATAAACAGACTATACTAAATAAAATCAGATTTGCTAAGCTTACAATAATGAATTATCATGAAGTTATGCTTATGTTATGGCTTAGTCAGGATATTGTTCTAAGACAACAATTCACTTGTACATTAAGGTAACAAATGAAAGTATAACTTGAAGCATAACACCACCCTAAATGAAATACAAAAAATCTACACTACTATGCCATATATAGATATCTACAAAAAATGCCATCTTAGTTAATGGAATTACTACTTTTAACTAAAAGGTGTGTTTACTATCCATATGTATTTACATTTGTTTTGCCATTTATGATAGAATATCAATTAAATCTTTGCAATATTTCTGATAATATGTTTGATTCTTTTGACTTTTTGTGTAAACTTTCTTAGCCAATATATGCTTTTTTGTTATTTTCTTGTATTCTGACAAAGAGAATTTAGATCTGTCTATCCAGGTTTTAGCTATGTAAAATTTTAATAGGGTGCATAATGTTATTATAATGTGCTTGTTGAGACTGTTATTATTATTTTTGAAATTATGTTGTATTGCTGTCTCCCATGACAAAGTAAATTTTGAGTAGCCTGTTTTTTCTAACAGGAATTTCAGTGAGCACCACAATTTATAAACTGTTTTACAACTGCAGATGATGTGGAGGATGTCAACTTCTTTATTAGGACAAAAGCAACAATATGATTACTTAGATGGGTTAAATTTGTTAAGGTGTACAGGTATATGGTATGCATTATTAAAGATCATAATCTGGGTTAAATTAGCTTCTTAAATGGCATCAATTTCATAGTATTTCCAATGACTAATTCCTTCTGGTTGTCTGTCATGTTACTACCTTTTCCGTCCTGATACTTTGAGAATAGAATTGTATTTTGTAATTTAACTTTGACTATTAATTTATATGTATTTGAAAGCATTTTCTTTTTCTACAAAAGTAACTTTTGAATTTGTTATGCTAATTTGATATCTTGCTCAATTACTTTGATATTCTTGGTTATATTGTTAACTAAGTATAGGATTTCTTTAATTATCACATTATATTTATTGCTTGCTCTAAGTAAGTTCTTGATATTTTCCATTGAAAGGTTCTGTAATTTGTAGAAGTCATATACTGCAAATTTTTTATTAATGGGTATTTATATAGGTTTAACATAGAGTTTGCTAGTTTTATATCAGGTTTGTTATGTATTGGTTGTAGAAAATAATTGCATCCTTTAGATTTATTGATATTAGCAATTTATTGAAAATTTCAGTTTATTGATTAAAACTGGGTGAATTTTTATTGCCTTAAGAGTTTCTTGATTTAAGAAAGGAATTGTTTTTGGGTTAACTTTAGCTGTCATAATATTTTGGTGAAATAATTTAATTCATAATGGGTATCATTCATTACATCATGGGTCGTAGTTTGCTATTTGCATAATGTGACTAGCACTAATAATTTCATGGTACAATTTAAAATCTGGAAGGCTTAGACCTCCATTTTCTTTTGGAAGTATTAGTTTATCGTAACTAATTCTTGTACTTTTGGGTATCATATGAATTTTGTTAGTTGAACTTTGATTTTATTAAAAAGGTAGCTGGAATTTTCATGAAAGTGGCATTCAGTTGGTATAAAATCTTAGGCAATATGTTCATTTTTACAATTGAAGCTTTTGATAAGGTAGAAAGTTTAAGATTTTCCCATTTGTTAATATTACCAACTATAGTGCTCCAAGTTTTAAATAATTGATATTGATCATATCTGCTTGAGTATGGCTAAAAATTATACCTAGGTATTTCAAAGCATATTGCACTTTCACATTAGCCTCCAGAAAATAAAATTCCTTATGACCCAGGGAGTTAAGTGGACATATACTTGACTTTTTGGGATTAATTGCATAGTTTGATAGTTGAGAAAACTTATCTATGGACTTTAAGATTTTGCTTAAATCAATGTTGGGATACTGAAAGTAGATGTTTAGGTTGTCTGCAAAAGCTGTGTATTTTATTTGAGTTTTAGATACTGAAACAAGGTGGTGGCAAGTTCTCTGACTGGTTAGTAATAATAATGCTTTTAGATATAAATTGAACAGGTTTGGTGAGAGTGGACAACCCTGTCTGGGGCCATTTAAAATTTGTATTGGGTTAGATGTCTTCTTATTGATATAAAGAGTTGTAGTTGCTTTACTATATAATGTTTTGATTATTTTTATGTATTCTTACTGGAATCCAAATTGAAAAAGTGTAAAGAGGAGGAATTTTTGATTAACTCTGCCAAAGGCTTTTGTTGCATCCACTGATAGAGCGTATTTAGGGGATTTGTCCTTGGCACAGAGGTGGGATAAAGCATCAATGGTTAGTGTATTGTCTCATACTTGTCTCTGACTCATAAAGCCTAATTGCTCAGGTGGAATTATAAAGGAAGCTACTTTCTGTAACCTGTAAGCTAGAATTGTTGAAAATATCTTTAAATCTATATTTATCAGAGCTATAAGTCTGTAGTTGTTTGGATTTGTGGAGTCGGTATTTGGTTTTGGAATAAATATAGTTTTAGAATTATTCATATAAAGGTCTGATATCCCAACTTTTGTTATATGATTGTATAGTTTTAAAAGTACTGGTGTTGATTGTTGCTTAAAATGTTTATAGAATTCTGCCACATACCCATCAGTACCAGGAGCTTTCCCAGGTTTAAGCTTCTTAATAGCCTTTTTTACTTCCTTTTCTGTTAATGAACTTTTAGACTATTAGATTGGGATTCGTTAATCTGAGGGAATTCTAAATTGTCTGCAAAGTTTTGGAAAAGATTGTCATGTATATGGTCTTGTGGGCTGCAAATGGTTTGAAATATTTCTTCAAAACCCCTTATTATTCCAGTATCTGAGTTGAAGATTTTATCTTTATATTTTATCTCTTATATTTTACATGGGAGGTTTCTTACATTGACAAGTCTTGCTAACAATTTGGAGGGGGTCTGAGCCCATTCTGCATATTTGTATAGTGTTCTAAGTTCTGTGAATGTATATTGTTGTATTGTAGTCTCATTTAACTGTTTTTGGATGCTTGCCATTTGTTTCTCAAGAGTAGATTATTTTTTTTTTGTAATTCTAGTTTGATTAGTCTTAACTTACCTTCTATGTTACTTATTTTTTCCCTATTTAGCTTCTTATAAAATTATGCTTTTTGGATCAGGGTACCCCTAGCCGTGGCTTTAAAGGCTGTCCATTGAATATCCAGAGCAGTATCCTTATTTGCAAGGTTTTCATTTAATTGAATAAGGGAGTTTATAATTTCTTGCTCCACTTCAATTTTCAGCACGTTTGAGTTTAGAGTCCAGTTTGAAGTATTGTGGGTAGTCCATCTAGCTTTATTTTGTGCTATTATTATATTTATTTTTGAGTGATTAGATATTGATCTAGGTTCTGAGATATTTTACACTTCATTATCAGCAATGCATTGAGAAATTAGGAAGATGTCAATTCTTGACCAGGTCTTATGGTAGGGGGAGAAATTGGTATATCTGCTTCTTAATCTATCTGTGCTGTTGAGTTCAAAGGGATCTATTAGTTAAAGTCTTCAATTAATTCTGATTAAAAAGTTGTGGCTTGAGGCAATTGAGTGTTATTTTTCTTTGATCTATCTTTAGATGTATTTATTCTTAAGTTCCAGTCTCCACCAATTATAATCATATGGTCTGGGTGCTTTAGTAACAAGTTGTATATTTCAATTAAAAAATCGATCTGATAGTTGCAGGATACATATACATTACAAAATAATATCAGTTTTTTATATGCTGGATGTGAGCATGCAAAATAACACCATCTACCATTTGTATCAATGCTGTGTTTAAAGATGCTCCCTTTAAATGATTTTTTAACTATTATAGTTCTCCCTCTTGATGAGGTACTGTCCCCAGCTGCTATTATGTGTTGAGTCCACTTAATGTTTTTTTCTGTCTACTTGCCCCATTGCTGTATAATCATATGAATTTCCTGTAAAAAGGTTATATCTAAATTTGATTTATATATAAGGTGCATAATTAGCTTTTTTTTAATGTCTTGCAAGCCATTTATATTCCACGAGCCTATATTAATCATCTTATTTCATAATTAATTTAAATACCTACATAACTGAATTATCTATGGGTGCTATGAGGGGAATATTTGGCAAAACAATGCAAGTAGTGTCTGATGTGTGTTGAGAAAGAGCAGTATGAAAAGAGAAGGTGACATTTTGCTTTTTCAGAAATTCCCTAGTGCCTGACCACCTACCACTATCCTCTGAAGTAAGTAATATATACATCATCCTATTGTTGAAACATCTAAATATATATACAATTTTAACTATCATACAGTAATTATTTCACATTTCAAGGAACATCACAACTCTACTAAGATAAACACCACCCAGCCTGCAACTTAAGTTGTGAATAACATAAGCATTGCTAACCGATCAAGAATTAGGGGTAACTTGTAGCTTGTAATATTCATATTTCAACATATTGGTATAACCTTGTAAATAGTTATAATTGGCTAACTGTGCTCTTGTGTCCACATTTTCTTTTGGGTATCTAGATAGTTCAGGTTTTAAAACAAGTCTTGGTAGAACAATAGACTATATTACTGAAGAATGTATCAAACATTAAAGTATGAGCATATGCTATATACCACAGTTCTTATGATCTACCTATACAAACAGAGAAAAATAACTCCAATATATGGTTCATATTAAAATGTACTACATCTAGTATCCCAACCATTATGTGACCTTCCATGGTTCTTCATCTACTACTAAGGCCAAGGAGAGAAGGAAAAGAGAAAAAAAAACTGTTGCATGAACACAAAGTCAATGTTATTTGCAAGAATATGGCAGCAAAGTCTCCATATCATAATGCAATTTATCTGCATGAACAGTCTGTTGTGCAGAGATCACATTTGCAGTAGCTTATTCCTTTCTATTCCTGTTTTCATCTTACCTTCTTCATTTCCATCATCCAGACTATCAACTAATTAATATAGTTTCTTCTTCTATAAGTGTCTTTTAGATCCTACTGTTAGTTATGCGTAGGAAAATTTGCAGTACCTATGAGTTTTTGAAGCTAGAAAATGTTCCAGTTCATTAGATGCAGCTGTCCCTCAGTTTACAGACTTGTATTATTCCAATTTACTTCCTGGATGCCATTCTGCTCATTCTATTGGCTCTCCTGGTATAGTCACATTGTTTGTGTTTCTTTTTGGATCCTCTTGGCTGCCATAGACTTGATTTGGCCCTGACATCACTCTGTGGGTTAATTTAAGTGTACGATGTGAGGTCAAAGGTCACATGACCTCCAATAAGGCTCAGCTTCCTGGAAAAATGGCCTTAGAATGTTGCAATGGAAAGGAAAGTTCATGGAGACTTTTTTCTTACAATTTAGAGGTAAATAATTTCAGAAACTTTAAAAAATAAGTAAAAAGTACTAGCGACACCTGTTTTAGTTGGATTTAAGGTCGTTTACAGTTTAGATACAATTTTTAGTGCTAGTGAAGACAGTTTAGTTGTTACTTACTATTTATTATTTATTTTGGAGGATCTCATTGAATGCTTTTAAAAAAGCTGAAGTTGCTTCATCCTTGCTTTTGCTTGGTATGTGGATCCCTTGTATTGAAATTGTAAGGAAGCAGGATACTTCATCTGGAACTTTATTTTGTGTTTTATTAAGTATGCACAGAAGGGTGATAGAATTTGTCTCTGTTGCTTGATGGCTACGGGTAAGTCCTGTGCAATTGTTATTTTATTTCCTTTCCAAATAATTTGTTTTCTAGATTTGCCAGTCTGTATGATCATATTAGCATGTGTTGCATTTTGTATTGTCACATAAACTTGCCTTAGAGCTTCAAGAGTTTGTGATTTTCTTAAGGCACAATGGAATCTCTCTATTGTAGCATTCTGGACTGAAGCATTGCTATCCAAGAGTATCTCAGTGATTTATTTTATTCCATTTTGTAATGAAGCTTGTTCATATGTTTCAGGGATACCCCTAATGAACACATTGTTGCGTCTTGATCTGGCTTCTAACTCTATTATTTTTTGTTGGAGTTCAGATACTGTTTTTTTTTTCTGTGGAATTAGTTCTTCTTTGGATCTTTTCTATTTTTATGTCATTCTTTACAGCTTTCTCTTCGTTTTTCCTCCAGTCTAGGTAGTATTTGGTCTATATTGCTTTCAAAAGCATTTAGTTTTGTAGAAAAGGAGTGCATTTCTTCTTGCAAGGGTGTTAAAGCTGCTTTGAGTTATTCCATAAAGATGGGCTGTTCTGACTTCATTTTGGCAGTCTGTTTTTGCAAGTCAGGTTGCTGTTCATAGGTACATAGGAGGGTACTAGGCTATTGGCCCTAGGGCCTATATAAGCCTAGCCAAAGTGTACCCTGGCTTTCGCCACCCAAGAAAATTATTTTCCTGTGCCCCTGTTGAGCAGAGCCCCAGGGTGAATTTCCTATCTCCCATCCAATCATCAAGATTTTTCTTGAAGAGTGCTAATGAAGAGCTCTGTTTGACATAGATAAGTAGTCTGTTCCAGAGTATGGGAAGTCTCTGGGACAGGAATCTATCCTATCTATCTATCCTTCCAGCATGTTCTGTTTATTGTGGTGACAAGGTTTAGGTCCCTAGAGCATGCAGCTCGGAGGGATTGGGATTTCTTTAAGTGGAGCATGTCCAACAGCTCTGGGTTTGACATAGCTTTGTATGTTACACAGAGATCACCTTTGAGTAGGCGATATGTGACAGAGTAAAGCTGGAGTTTTTTGAGACGGTCTACGTAGGGCATCTGTTTGATCTGTTTTACAGTTTTTTTTGTCTCTTTGTACAAACTTCTTTCTCCAGCGAGGTTATTTGTGAAAATCTTGTTTTTGACATTTGAGCTTCCATTGAGTCCATGGTTCTATATTTATAAAAATTTTATTTCTTTATATAGCTTCCTATACATTTCTACTGAGGCCTGAGCTGCTTGCAGAGAATCCCCAATCAGCACATGTTGATCTTGCAGATAAGTATATAAATTCTTTATATTTTTCTACAAATCTCCAGCAGATATGATTTGTTGTTTAGTATATCAGAGTATCATCTGTTTTTGATGGTTTAGCAGAGTTGCTGATGCCCTGATTAGGTTAGATTGTAGATTTTGTCAGCAGCTGGTTGAGAAGTGTGCTTCATAGCTGGCGGCCATCTTGGAATCCTGTCTGTTATAAACATGACAGGATATAACTTGATATAGCTAAGGCTACTGCAGCAGTGATCATTCAAACATCTACTGTTAAGGATGTTTACTTACACAATTGTACTGCCTTGGAGCTGAATACAGTCTGTGCATGAAATTAAGTAACTACTGCTGTTACTTGTTTGTGGATGCACAGATGTCAATCTGGCATGTCAAGGCTATATTTATTGTTTGTGTGTGTGTGTGTGTGTGTGTGTGTGTGTGTGTGTGTGTGTGTGTGTGTGTGTGTCTGTGTGTGTGTGTCTGTGTGTGTGTGTTTGTATGGATAAGTCTGTGGTGGGTAAAACTTCTGAGACTGTGAAGCAAATACTCATCACAGCTTTTATTTGTGGACAGTTTGCAATTTTTTCATAGTTATAGCAGTTATACACTTTCAGAGAATGCATATTCCACTGCAAAATGTGTACCACAAATGAATTCAAAATGTGCCTGTGATATTTTTGAACACAGTTAATGCAGGACCCATGCCCTGACTGTTTGATTCATACTTTATTATAATTTCAAAGCAACCCTCCTGCCTATGTCTTTAGATTCAGTTCCTTGTTGTTTATTGTCCTTTTTCTGTCAAGAACAAGTACATAAGACATAAATGATAAATAGACTATGCTTTTATAACACAAAAACTAAAGCACTGCAGATTTGTCCATGGAAGTGATGTTTTCAAACATTTAAATTGCTAAGACAGAAAAAAATACTGGAGATTTTGAAATAATACTCAGATATGCAGCAAACAGATGTTCTGATATCTCTGCACCTAAAATCAGAAACCAAGCAGAGTTTATAATAAAATATCTATATTTGATGTTAAATAACTTTTTCTAGAAAACATCAAACTGATTCATAGATATAAACTCTCTCTCTCTCTCTCTCTCTATATATATATATGTATATATGAACCATAGGTCTACATAGATTCAGAATGTACCTAGATGCCACACTATATTAAATTGATTTTCTGGAAAGGACTGGTATATAATTTCTTTTCAATGTGTAAAATACAGTACATCTATAACATACTTGAACTGAGTTTTCATTGCTATCAGAGTCTTATATATTTCTTCAGAAATGTTTTTTGTTAGTGGAAGCTTCCACCACCAACATCTCATTTGCTGATCAAGTGTGGCAGGCTCCTATCTTAGTTCAGAGGCTAGGCAGAAATTGGAGTTACTAGGCTTTGTCAGGCTGCTTCAGATGCTTATAGATCAAATGTAAACTGGATCAGAACACAACCCAGAGGTAATTAATCCAATAAAAGGTTTAATAAACTTCAAACAGCACAAAAGGAGTTTGGAGTTTATTAAAACTTTTATTGGATTCATTACCTCTGGTTGTGTTCTTATCCAGTTTGTGTTGTCGCTGTGTCTGCCTTTGTTCATTTCGTTTATAGATCAAATGTAACTGAAAAACATAAAACTTCCTTTAGCTAGTAATGGAAAATTTAAATTTATCAACTGTTAACACCCTAACATCAGGTACTCAGTTATTTTGACAACATAGATAATGACTTAAGCCCTGAATGCTGGGAATAATTTAATTCTAATGATTTGTTTTATTAAATACATGGAAACTATAATTTTATTACAATAAAAATTACAGCACTTTAGGTCTAATAATTTAATTTGTGTAATTAATAAACTAATTAAATAGAAATCCTGAGGTTTAAGAAATATATGAAAATACAACCAGGAAGTAATACTTTATGGCCCTTAGCATGCCACCTCACATTCCTCTCTCTGACATATTAACAGGCCGTGGCCAGCCAATCTGCAGTCTTTTACTATGTTATACAATTACTAATACTGGCTGACCAGAAAGAGTGAAGTCTTTGGTTACCCAGTGATTTCTAATAATTGATATAGAGATCACCACCCAGAGCAGATTCATTAAACGTCAGGAACAGTCCTTTTACAGTTAGGGCCATTAAAAAACGGTAGTACTTGCAGGATCCCAGTCAATTTTATGAGACATATTAACATCTTAAATTGCCCAAAGGAATAATCCATGTATTTTGTTTTCTGTATTGGACATACGACATAGAAGGTATTTGCTGAACAGAAGAGGATTGTTCTCTCAGAATACCAGATTATAATCATTGTCAGATGTATATAATGTATAGTGGAATGGTGTGGGGTGGGGGAGGCACACTGTGTAGGAAAGAAACAGGCAAAACTACTTAATCCTAGTTGCAGTGCCTGTCAGAGTGAAACAAATGGAGTTATTTTGTTTTGGTAATTATTATTTTGGCTTGGCTAAATATTTAAGGAACATATTAGCAGCAAATAGTGATTTTGGGTGTGGAGGGTTAGAGGGCAGGATGTGTGTTAAAGCATATGATTACTTAATCACATTTAAATGAATATTTGTATGTCTTGCAAGGAAGAGGAAGTGTGGAAAAAAACAGATTGAAGCATATTACTATGGACTTTATTTCTTCTACTTGTTCACATTCGGACTTCAATATGCAGGCTTAGAAAACAGTTTTTTGGATGGGTGTGGCTAGGAAGAAAAGCTAAATATGAAACAAAATTACATTTATATGTTCATAGTTAAGTAACAACTAAGCTGGATTTTCAGGAAAGGGTAGTATATGCACCTTAAAGAAGCAATTCTGTGACCATTATTTCTTTCACTTGATTACAGTCAAGTGTCATAGATGTACCCTACCAGAAACTGGTTATTTTGAGAGCTGGAGAGTGGTAGCCTGTGTGTGAGGTAAGAAGCAATACATTTTTTTACCACAGTTAGGTGTCAAAGTAAGTAGCAATGAATGTGTTTGTGAGGGAAGCAAGGTGAATTAAATTACTGAAGGCAGAATTTTTCACTAAAATCACAAAAATGACAAAAGGTGGTGGTGCTGTGGTAGCGTTGTCACCTCACAATAAGACGCTGACCGGTTCGACTCTCAGCTAGAGTGTCTTCTGCATGGAGACATGCATGAATGGGTGTACCTTCGTTGAAGGTTGTACGTCAGGGCTGGCAATTCGGCACGTAAAAATCAACTGCCAATCATTAGCGGACCAGAGTTCCGCTGTGGCGACCCCTGACCGGGAAAAGCTGAAAGACACAACAACAAAAATGAGAAAAGTTAATGCATCCTTAGCCATTAACTGCAGAATAATAGGACATTTCTTATTCATTATCTCAGTTTTATTAGAACACTATCACTTGGGTAAGTTAGTAACTACTAAAAAATAAAATGAACAGAAAGGGTTAATAACAGCAACAGCTGTGCTATCAAGAAACCTCTGGTTGTTACACTTAGGAGGATTAATATAAGGGAATATGATTATTTGTTCATAATCAAGTTAGTATAAGAAATTCATTTAATTATTAAAATTAAATAAAGCTTGAGGGTGACTCTTGACTTCCATTTTGAGAACATATTACTACTTGGTTATGATCAGGGGCGAGACTATAGTTCTTTGTTGTACTTGGAGATTTACTTCCTCCATTTATTTCCAGGCTACTCAGAGAAATAAGTGTAAGAGAAATAAATGTTTCACAACTTTAAAAGTTGTAATATGTGCAATACCACCATGCAATCATTTTTAATACATGGAGCTTTAGCTGCTCCAGTATACTACTAAATAAGTAGAAAAAAAGAAATTGTGGGCGTATGAAGTGTTTTTCAGCTTTGAAGGCTGTAATACACTTAGTGATACCTCACATGCAGCAGCCAGAAGCAAAGTGTATTTCCCTATTTATAACAGCTGCAAAAGCTATAATCCATTTCACTCTGCTACACACACACACACACACACACACCTAGGGCCAATTTGGAGTGTCCAGTCCACCTACAGCATGTCTTTGGGATGTGGGAGGAAACCCACACGACCACAGGGAGGACATGCAGACTCCGCATAGAAGGCACCCCAGCCGAGGATTGAACTGGCGAACCTCTTGCTGTGAGGCGACAATGCTAACCACTGCACCACCGTGGCCACCCATATATATATATATATATATATATATATATATATATATATATATATATATATATATATATATATGTATATATATATATATATATATACATATATATATATATATATATATATATATACATATATATATATATATACACACACACACACACACACACACACACACACACATATATATTTATATATATATATATATATATATATATATATATATATATATATATATATATATATGTACATAGACACACACACATCAATACAAAAGAGATGTGGCAGTATGTTTTAGGCTGCCTTTCCTCCTGAAACTGTTCTTTGGTGGTTGCTAATTATGCTGTGGTGTGTAACTAGACCACAGAAGTTGTGAAAAGTTGCTTAACAAAACTTTGTCAAGCAACTTTCTTATGGTGCTTAACTAAACTGTCTTTTTCCTTACTATAGAGTATAATAGTGGTGCTCCAAGCACTACATAATGTTTATCATGTTATTGGAAGAATAGCCACAGGCATTAGCCATGGTTATCACCCAGTCTATAGTGGCTGTAAGGTGCTACACCAGCGGTATCTGGGGTAAAAGATGAGTGGTCTGAGGAACAACAAATGGTCACAGCAGAGTCACCTATTAACGGCTGAGGCAAATTGCTAACCTGCTGAGGTGGGAAAGGCTGTTTGCTTAACCTTTTCATTTTGTGGCTGGAAGAAGGTAGTTCATTGTATGGTCAAGCCAAAAATGGCTACTTTTTTCTCACTGAAGACAAGCAGCAAAGTCTTTAAAAGTTACCTTTTGAAAAATAAAACAAAGGAAAAAAGCACTTTAAAACACTTTGCCAGTCTGACAAAAATAAAATAAAACCAATTTCTCCACAGAAAATTGTTTTTTTCAGTTACCTTATACAATTTTTAAACTGACAGGAAAAAAAAGATTGCTTCTGTTTAAACGTGCAACATAGTCTCATGACAGTCTATTAAAACACAAAACTCCTGTCTTAAAATAACTTTCCTCAAGAGGAAAATGATAAAACAGCAAACATATTTAGACAATGACAGGAATGAAAGGAACATACCTGCTTAGCAAAGGAACAGCACAAGCTGACCATTGATCCCAGAAAGCCTCAGAGGAGTGTACTCTTCGGCAGCAGTAAGGCTTACCACCCAGATTTGTTATTTAGTCTGTTCAGCTCAAGCTGCCTGACAGTTTGGGCTCATAGAAGATGGCTAAAACTTTGGAAGCTGTCTGTTATAAACTTTTTTTCTCAAATATCTTTTTATTGAATATTTTTCACTCATAAATTCAAAAAGAAAAGGATAAACAGAACACAACATAGGAAACTGTTGATGTTACACATTACTTGACATGGGCAAGTTATTAAACTATGTATAAACAGACTATACTAAATAAAATCAGATTTGCTAAGCTTACAATAATGAATTATCATGAAGTTATGCTTATGTTATGGCTTAGTCAGGATATTGTTCTAAGACAACAATTCACTTGTACATTAAGGTAACAAATGAAAGTATAACTTGAAGCATAACACCACCCTAAATGAAATACAAAAAATCTACACTACTATGCCATATATAGATATCTACAAAAAATGCCATCTTAGTTAATGGAATTACTACTTTTAACTAAAAGGTGTGTTTACTATCCATATGTATTTACATTTGTTTTGCCATTTATGATAGAATATCAATTAAATCTTTGCAATATTTCTGATAATATGTTTGATTCTTTTGACTTTTTGTGTAAACTTTCTTAGCCAATATATGCTTTTTTGTTATTTTCTTGTATTCTGACAAAGAGAATTTAGATCTGTCTATCCAGGTTTTAGCTATGTAAAATTTTAATAGGGTGCATAATGTTATTATAATGTGCTTGTTGAGACTGTTATTATTATTTTTGAAATTATGTTGTATTGCTGTCTCCCATGACAAAGTAAATTTTGAGTAGCCTGTTTTTCTAACAGGAATTTCAGTGAGCACCACAATTTATAAACTGTTTTACAACTGCAGATGATGTGGAGGATGTCAACTTCTTTATTAGGACAAAAGCAACAATATGATTACTTAGATGGGTTAAATTTGTTAAGGTGTACAGGTATATGGTATGCATTATTAAAGATCATAATCTGGGTTAAATTAGCTTCTTAAATGGCATCAATTTCATAGTATTTCCAATGACTAATTCCTTCTGGTTGTCTGTCATGTTACTACCTTTTCCGTCCTGATACTTTGAGAATAGAATTGTATTTTGTAATTTAACTTTGACTATTAATTTATATGTATTTGAAAGCATTTTCTTTTTCTACAAAAGTAACTTTTGAATTTGTTATGCTAATTTGATATCTTGCTCAATTACTTTGATATTCTTGGTTATATTGTTAACTAAGTATAGGATTTCTTTAATTATCACATTATATTTATTGCTTGCTCTAAGTAAGTTCTTGATATTTTCCATTGAAAGGTTCTGTAATTTGTAGAAGTCATATACTGCAAATTTTTTATTAATGGGTATTTATATAGGTTTAACATAGAGTTTGCTAGTTTTATATCAGGTTTGTTATGTATTGGTTGTAGAAAAATAATTGCATCCTTTAGATTTATTGATATTAGCAATTTATTGAAAATTTCAGTTTATTGATTAAAACTGGGTGAATTTTTATTGCCTTAAGAGTTTCTTGATTTAAGAAAGGAATTGTTTTTGGGTTAACTTTAGCTGTCATAATATTTTGGTGAAATAATTTAATTCATAATGGGTATCATTCATTACATCATGGGTCGTAGTTTGCTATTTGCATAATGTGACTAGCACTAATAATTTCATGGTACAATTTAAAATCTTAGACCTCCTTTTTCTGTTGGAAGTATTAGTTTATTGTAACTAATTCTTGTACTTTTTGGGTACCATATGAATTTTGTTAGTCGAACTTTTATTTTATTAAAAAAGTAGCTGGAATTTTCACAAAAGTGGCATTCAGCTGGTATAAAATCTTAGGCAATATGTTCATTTTTACAATTGAAGCTTTTGATAAGGTAGAAAGTTTAAGATTTTCCCATTTGTTAATATTACCAACTATAGTGCTCCAAGTTTTAAATATGTTGTTATTGATCATATCTGCTTGAGTATGGCTAAAAATTATACCTAGGTATTTCAAAGCATATTGCACTTTCACATTAGCCTCCAGAAAATAAAATTCCTTATGACCCAGGGAGTTAAGTGGACATATACTTGACTTTTTGGGATTAATTGCATAGTTTGATAGTTGAGAAAACTTATCTATGGACTTTAAGATTTTGCTTAAATCAATGTTGGGATACTGAAAGTAGATGTTTAGGTTGTCTGCAAAAGCTGTGTATTTTATTTGAGTTTTAGATACTGAAACAAGGTGGTGGCAAGTTCTCTGACTGGTTAGTAATAATAATGCTTTTAGATATAAATTGAACAGGTTTGGTGAGAGTGGACAACCCTGTCTGGGGCCATTTAAAATTTGTATTGGGTTAGATGTCTTCTTATTGATATAAAGAGTTGTAGTTGCTTTACTATATAATGTTTTGATTATTTTTATGTATTCTTACTGGAATCCAAATTGAAAAAGTGTAAAGAGGAGGAATTTTTGATTAACTCTGCCAAAGGCTTTTGTTGCATCCACTGATAGAGCGTATTTAGGGGATTTGTCCTTGGCACAGAGGTGGGATAAAGCATCAATGGTTAGTGTATTGTCTCATACTTGTCTCTGACTCATAAAGCCTAATTGCTCAGGTGGAATTATAAAGGAAGCTACTTTCTGTAACCTGTAAGCTAGAATTGTTGAAAATATCTTTAAATCTATATTTATCAGAGCTATAAGTCTGTAGTTGTTTGGATTTGTGGAGTCGGTATTTGGTTTTGGAATAAATATAGTTTTAGAATTATTCATATAAAGGTCTGATATCCCAACTTTTGTTATATGATTGTATAGTTTTAAAAGTACTGGTGTTGATTGTTGCTTAAAATGTTTATAGAATTCTGCCACATACCCATCAGTACCAGGAGCTTTCCCAGGTTTAAGCTTCTTAATAGCCTTTTTTACTTCCTCTTCTGTTAATGAACTTTTTAGACTATTAGATTGGGATTCGTTAATCTGAGGGAATTCTAAATTGTCTGCAAAGTTTTGGAAAAGATTGTCATGTATATGGTCTTGTGGGCTGCAAATGGTTTGAAATATTTCTTCAAAACCCCTTATTATTCCAGTATCTGAGTTGAAGATTTTATCTTTATATTTTATCTCTTATATTTTACATGGGAGGTTTCTTACATTGACAAGTCTTGCTAACAATTTGGAGGGGGTCTGAGCCCATTCTGCATATTTGTATAGTGTTCTAAGTTCTGTGAATGTATATTGTTGTATTGTAGTCTCATTTAACTGTTTTTGGATGCTTGCCATTTGTTTCTCAAGAGTAGATTATTTTTTTTTTGTAATTCTAGCTTGATTAGTCTTAACTTACCTTCTATGTTACTTATTTTTTCCCTATTTAGCTTCTTATAAAATTATGCTTTTTGGATCAGGGTACCCCTAGCCGTGGCTTTAAAGGCTGTCCATTGAATATCCAGAGCAGTATCCTTATTTGCAAGGTTTTCATTTAATTGAATAAGGGAGTTTATAATTTCTTGCTCCACTTCAATTTTCAGCACGTTTGAGTTTAGAGTCCAGTTTGAAGTATTGTGGGTAGTCCATCTAGCTTTATTTTGTGCTATTATTATATTTATTTTTGAGTGATTAGATATTGATCTAGGTTCTGAGATATTTTACACTTCATTATCAGCAATGCATTGAGAAATTAGGAAGATGTCAATTCTTGACCAGGTCTTATGGTAGGGGGAGAAATTGGTATATCTGCTTCTTAATCTATCTGTGCTGTTGAGTTCAAAGGGATCTATTAGTTAAAGTCTTCAATTAATTCTGATTAAAAAGTTGTGGCTTGAGGCAATTGAGTGTTATTTTTCTTTGATCTATCTTTAGATGTATTTATTCTTAAGTTCCAGTCTCCACCAATTATAATCATATGGTCTGGGTGCTTTAGTAACAAGTTGTATATTTCAATTAAAAAATCGATCTGATAGTTGCAGGATACATATACATTACAAAATAATATCAGTTTTTTATATGCTGGATGTGAGCATGCAAAATAACACCATCTACCATTTGTATCAATGCTGTGTTTAAAGATGCTCCCTTTAAATGATTTTTTAACTATTATAGTTCTCCCTCTTGATGAGGTACTGTCCCCAGCTGCTATTATGTGTTGAGTCCACTTAATGTTTTTTTCTGTCTACTTGCCCCATTGCTGTATAATCATATGAATTTCCTGTAAAAAGGTTATATCTAAATTTGATTTATATATAAGGTGCATAATTAGCTTTTTTTTAATGTCTTGCAAGCCATTTATATTCCACGAGCCTATATTAATCATCTTATTTCATAATTAATTTAAATACCTACATAACTGAATTATCTATGGGTGCTATGAGGGGAATATTTGGCAAAACAATGCAAGTAGTGTCTGATGTGTGTTGAGAAAGAGCAGTATGAAAAGAGAAGGTGACATTTTGCTTTTTCAGAAATTCCCTAGTGCCTGACCACCTACCACTATCCTCTGAAGTAAGTAATATATACATCATCCTATTGTTGAAACATCTAAATATATATACAATTTTAACTATCATACAGTAATTATTTCACATTTCAAGGAACATCACAACTCTACTAAGATAAACACCACCCAGCCTGCAACTTAAGTTGTGAATAACATAAGCATTGCTAACCGATCAAGAATTAGGGGTAACTTGTAGCTTGTAATATTCATATTTCAACATATTGGTATAACCTTGTAAATAGTTATAATTGGCTAACTGTGCTCTTGTGTCCACATTTTCTTTTGGGTATCTAGATAGTTCAGGTTTTAAAACAAGTCTTGGTAGAACAATAGACTATATTACTGAAGAATGTATCAAACATTAAAGTATGAGCATATGCTATATACCACAGTTCTTATGATCTACCTATACAAACAGAGAAAAATAACTCCAATATATGGTTCATATTAAAATGTACTACATCTAGTATCCCAACCATTATGTGACCTTCCATGGTTCTTCATCTACTACTAAGGCCAAGGAGAGAAGGAAAAGAGAAAAAAAAACTGTTGCATGAACACAAAGTCAATGTTATTTGCAAGAATATGGCAGCAAAGTCTCCATATCATAATGCAATTTATCTGCATGAACAGTCTGTTGTGCAGAGATCACATTTGCAGTAGCTTATTCCTTTCTATTCCTGTTTTCATCTTACCTTCTTCATTTCCATCATCCAGACTATCAACTAATTAATATAGTTTCTTCTTCTATAAGTGTCTTTTAGATCCTACTGTTAGTTATGCGTAGGAAAATTTGCAGTACCTATGAGTTTTTGAAGCTAGAAAATGTTCCAGTTCATTAGATGCAGCTGTCCCTCAGTTTACAGACTTGTATTATTCCAATTTACTTCCTGGATGCCATTCTGCTCATTCTATTGGCTCTCCTGGTATAGTCACATTGTTTGTGTTTCTTTTTGGATCCTCTTGGCTGCCATAGACTTGATTTGGCCCTGACATCACTCTGTGGGTTAATTTAAGTGTACGATGTGAGGTCAAAGGTCACATGACCTCCAATAAGGCTCAGCTTCCTGGAAAAATGGCCTTAGAATGTTGCAATGGAAAGGAAAGTTCATGGAGACTTTTTTCTTACAATTTAGAGGTAAATAATTTCAGAAACTTTAAAAAATAAGTAAAAAGTACTAGCGACACCTGTTTTAGTTGGATTTAAGGTCGTTTACAGTTTAGATACAATTTTTAGTGCTAGTGAAGACAGTTTAGTTGTTACTTACTATTTATTATTTATTTTGGAGGGATCTCATTGAATGCTTTTAAAAAAGCTGAAGTTGCTTCATCCTTGCTTTTTGCTTGGTATGTGGATCCCTTGTATTGAAATTGTAAGGAAGCAGGATACTTCATCTGGAACTTTATTTTGTGTTTTATTAAGTATGCACAGAAGGGTGATAGAATTTGTCTCTGTTGCTTGATGGCTACGGGTAAGTCCTGTGCAATTGTTATTTTATTTCCTTTCCAAATAATTTGTTTTCTAGATTTGCCAGTCTGTATGATCATATTAGCATGTGTTGCATTTTGTATTGTCACATAAACTTGCCTTAGAGCTTCAAGAGTTTGTGATTTTCTTAAGGCACAATGGAATCTCTCTATTGTAGCATTCTGGACTGAAGCATTGCTATCCAAGAGTATCTCAGTGATTTATTTTATTCCATTTTGTAATGAAGCTTGTTCATATGTTTCAGGGATACCCCTAATGAACACATTGTTGCGTCTTGATCTGGCTTCTAACTCTATTATTTTTTGTTGGAGTTCAGATACTGTTTTTTTTTTCTGTGGAATTAGTTCTTCTTTGGATCTTTTCTATTTTTATGTCATTCTTTACAGCTTTCTCTTCGTTTTTCCTCCAGTCTAGGTAGTATTTGGTCTATATTGCTTTCAAAAGCATTTAGTTTTGTAGAAAAGGAGTGCATTTCTTCTTGCAAGGGTGTTAAAGCTGCTTTGAGTTATTCCATAAAGATGGGCTGTTCTGACTTCATTTTGGCAGTCTGTTTTTGCAAGTCAGGTTGCTGTTCATAGGTACATAGGAGGGTACTAGGCTATTGGCCCTAGGGCCTATATAAGCCTAGCCAAAGTGTACCCTGGCTTTCACCACCCAAGAAAATTATTTTCCTGTGCCCCTGTTGAGCAGAGCCACAGAAGTGATCCCCAGGGTGAATTTCCTATCTCCCATCCAATCATCAAGATTTTTCTTGAAGAGTGCTAATGAAGAGCTCTGTTTGACATAGATAAGTAGTCTGTTCCAGAGTATGGGAAGTCTCTGGGACAGGAATCTATCCTATCTATCTATCCTTCCAGCATGTTCTGTTTATTGTGGTGACAAGGTTTAGGTCCCTAGAGCATGCAGCTCGGAGGGATTGGGATTTCTTTAAGTGGAGCATGTCCAACAGCTCTGGGTTTGACATAGCTTTGTATGTTACACAGAGATCACCTTTGAGTAGGCGATATGTGACAGAGTAAAGCTGGAGTTTTTTGAGACGGTCTCGTGGGGCATCTGTTTGATCTGTTTTACAGTTTTTTTTGTCTCTTTGTACAAACTTCTTTCTCCAGCGAGGTTATTTGTGAAAATCTTGTTTTTGACATTTGAGCTTCCATTGAGTCCATGGTTCTATATTTATAAAAATTTTATTTCTTTATATAGCTTCCTATACATTTCTACTGAGGCCTGAGCTGCTTGCAGAGAATCCCCAATCAGCACATGTTGATCTTGCAGATAAGTATATAAATTCTTTATATTTTTCTACAAATCTCCAGCAGATATGATTTGTTGTTTAGTATATCAGAGTATCATCTGTTTTTGATGGTTTAGCAGAGTTGCTGATGCCCTGATTAGGTTAGATTGTAGATTTTTGTCAGCAGCTGGTTGAGAAGTGTGCTTCATAGCTGGCGGCCATCTTGGAATCCTGTCTGTTATAAACATGACAGGATATAACTTGATATAGCTAAGGCTACTGCAGCAGTGATCATTCAAACATCTACTGTTAAGGATGTTTACTTACACAATTGTACTGCCTTGGAGCTGAATACAGTCTGTGCATGAAATTAAGTAACTACTGCTGTTACTTGTTTGTGGATGCACAGATGTCAATCTGGCATGTCAAGGCTATATTTATTGTTTGTGTGTGTGTGTGTGTGTGTGTGTGTGTGTGTGTGTGTGTGTGTGTGTGTGTGTGTCTGTGTGTGTGTCTGTGTGTGTGTGTTTGTATGGATAAGTCTGTGGTGGGTAAAACTTCTGAGACTGTGAAGCAAATACTCATCACAGCTTTTATTTGTGGACAGTTTGCAATTTTTCATAGTTATAGCAGTTATACACTTTCAGAGAATGCATATTCCACTGCAAAATGTGTACCACAAATGAATTCAAAATGTGCCTGTGATATTTTTGAACACAGTTAATGCAGGACCCATGCCCTGACTGTTTGATTCATACTTTATTATAATTTCAAAGCAACCCTCCTGCCTATGTCTTTAGATTCAGTTCCTTGTTGTTTATTGTCCTTTTTCTGTCAAGAACAAGTACATAAGACATAAATGATAAATAGACTATGCTTTTATAACACAAAAACTAAAGCACTGCAGATTTGTCCATGGAAGTGATGTTTTCAAACATTTAAATTGCTAAGACAGAAAAAATACTGGAGATTTTGAAATAATACTCAGATATGCAGCAAACAGATGTTCTGATATCTCTGCACCTAAAATCAGAAACCAAGCAGAGTTTATAATAAAATATCTATATTTGATGTTAAATAACTTTTTCTAGAAAACATCAAACTGATTCATAGATATAAACTCTCTCTCTCTCTCTCTATATATATATATGTATATATGAACCATAGGTCTACATAGATTCAGAATGTACCTAGATGCCACACTATATTAAATTGATTTTCTGGAAAGGACTGGTATATAATTTCTTTTCAATGTGTAAAATACAGTACATCTATAACATACTTGAACTGAGTTTTCATTGCTATCAGAGTCTTATATATTTCTTCAGAAATGTTTTTTGTTAGTGGAAGCTTCCACCACCAACATCTCATTTGCTGATCAAGTGTGGCAGGCTCCTATCTTAGTTCAGAGGCTAGGCAGAAAAACAGAATACAGATGGAAGAATGAAGCAACACATCTTGCTGCAGCTAAAAGAAGTTTATTAGAGAAAAATCAACTACTTACAAGCAACTTTGGCATAACAGTCTTACCCACTGCATTGGACCTTATTCTCACTACACTGCCAGTTCTGCTTGACCAAGGCAGCCCTTAAATCACACTATCAGTCACTCAGACACATGTTGTCAAAACTATAGACTTGACAGGAAGTCAGCCCCCTAAGTAGCCATCCTGGTCTTTTATACAATGGAGTAAAGCGGTCATATTTTTGACTTATAATGACAGTTGAATTGGTAATTTTCTAGAAATCTCATTAAAACTAACATTTAGTTTTCTAACTTGTAAAGAAGGGTTTGTGACATATGCCAGAACGATATGTTGTTTATCTTTGGTGGTTCTTTCTACTTCTTTCTATGTACTAGCGATCTTAATCTTGCAAGGCAGGTGGTTAGGTGGTTTTATCATGCCACTGCAGACTATGGCAAGCCCCTCTTTTAAGCAGATGGCTTAATAAACAAACTCTGGCTCAAAAACTCACAGCATGATCTGCAGCAGCAATATAACGACGTATGTTTCTTACATTTTACAGCTTACATGCAAAATTCAACTCAGCAAGTGTTAAATCATTCGCTCTCATTTATTTGCTCCTCTTTTCTGTTCATCCTTTTCTTCTGCCCCCCCCCTTCATTTATTTATTTATTTATTGACATTTGTTGACTGGAAAAGTCCACTGGGTCAGGAACCCATTTTCAGTGGAGGCCCAGGGAGAAAAGCTCCACAGACATAAAATGTTACACAGTTATTAATATACAGACTAAGCAGTACAAAAACAGTACAAAAAGATCCACTGTTATAAGATAATTAGACATTTATTAGTATATAAGAGAAACTGAGACAGAAACAGTGCAAACATTGAGATATGCAAGAAGGTACTAACATGTAAACATTCTAATTACAGAAGACGTATTTACATTTATTAAATTCACATGAAAGTAATCTATGACCCTAGTATAGTTTAATATATTATAAAATATAGAAATTAGATGAGTGTGTCATACTGCTTGACAATGAGGTATCCAATGGGGTTGAGAGGTTTATGTTATTGAAGGTAAGGGGGGTTTGGGTTTACACTGTAGTTCACAGGTACAACTTGGATTATTTAAAAAGTAGCTTTTTAATGCTGTTTTAAAGATCACTAGGGAGTCAAGCTTAGTGATAGATGTGGAAAGGCTATTCCATAGTTTGGCAATGTTATGAAAATATAGGCATTGTCCTGCTCTCTTATTTGGTTTGGCAACATGAAGTAGAGTTCTGCCAAGGAGCGGAGGGTTTGGGTAGGGGTGTATGTGTGTAGGATAGATTGGAGTGCCGGACATCTATTTGGTTGGAAGATTAGCTTATGCGCAAACGTTAAGTGAGTATAGTAGAGATGGTGGTGAAATTCTAGCTAGGACAGGTTTGAGACAGAGTTGCAGTGATGAGAGTGGTTGGGTATGCTGGAGGCGAATTTTGATATTTTGTAGTAGCGTGATTCCAGCTTATGATAGAGGGATGTATGGAGACTGGTGAAGATGGGACTTCCATACATGACGGATGGGATAAGTAAGGTATTAGCTCATTTTATCTTAGTTTCTTTGTTGAGATAGAATTTATGTCGGTATAGTTTGCCTAGTTTGAAATGAGTTTTCTTTATTGTACTGAGTATATGTTGTTCAAAGGAGAGTTTATCATCAATTATTATTCCTAAAGGTTTTGTGTATTTCAGCTGTTCTATTCTAGTTTTGTTGTGTGAAAGTACCTTACATTCTGTGCCTGGGGATTTTGATGAAAATAATAGTAGTTTAGTTTTGGGGGGGATCAACATTAATTGGGCATCATTTAGCCAGGTTTCTATGGAGGAAAAAGCATCTTGGGTGATTGTCTGGAGGTTAATGAAATTGGTGGAGGAGGAGATGATGGTTGAATCATCAGCATATTGAATCAATATGCTTCATCACAGTAATTCTCTGATTTGTTCCCTGTTTGGTGTTTTTTTTTTTTTTTTAATTGCTTTATATATATATATATATATATATATATATATATATATATATATATATGTATATATATATATATATATATATATATATATATATATATATATATATACACACACACACACACACATATATATGTGTGTATATAAATATATATATATATATATATATATATATATATATATATATATGTATGTATGTATGTATACTCAACAATAACCCCATTAACTCTTTTCCCTCTTCTGGTCCCCCCTTCTCACAGCCTAGAAAAAATAACTTCATAGATTAAATGTTCCCTGAGGTTGGAGTGTCTATTAACTACAGGATATGAGCCCTAAATCTTACCAGTTCTCTATAACTCTAGGTGCCTCTGTCCTGTTCACATCTCCAACAAGTACCCTCCATCCCTGTAAATATCCTCAACAATTTTATCAGTGTGTTAGAATATCTGTGGAACCATATGCAAGTGAATATTTTACATTTTTTTATCTTAGACTCATACATTGTTAGGAGTAACATTTGTTGCTATTTGTCTTATATTTTCATGCACTTTTCTCTCCCATTTCTTCCTCTTCTGTTTTTCATGTCTGTTCTACCTTTTGCCTACCCTTAATAGTCCTTTTATCATCCTCCCCTCGGTCCTTCTTTTGTCAGTTCCTTTAAAAGTTCTGATTCTTCACTTTCTCCCACTATGGCTTTTTGTTTCTTCTTTCAACTTTTCAAATCCTTTGGTATTACCTCTCTAGATTATTCTCCATTTAAAAGTTTCCCTTCCATGCATGTCTTTACTCTCTCTTTTACCAAATCTTCACCTTTCACTGTTTTTTAATGTTTCCTGTCTTTTCCAGTGTGGGTTGGCATAATGGTTAAGGTCTTTGCCACATATGTACCACGTACAGGGTTCGATCCTGACCTTCAGCCAATGCCTGTTTGGAGTTTGCATTTTCTCCCTGTGTCTCTGTGGGTTCCTCCCACTCCAAAAAACATGCTGAGTGTTTCTAACTCAGTCTCACTAATGAATGTAGATATGGACAGCAACACAGATTCTACATGGTGCCCTAGAAGGAGGAGTTTTATAGACCAACCACTTTAGGCATCTACTGTGATGCGCAGTATCCTCAAGATAGGGGAACATGGATCACAAACTGTGTGCTGTGACAGGGCTAGCCACTTGATGGTGTAAAATATGGCTCTAGGTGATTCAGTCATGTTGACTAATGTCACCAGATGGGCATGGGTCGTTACTAGTGATAAGTGGATCGAGGACCAGATCTACTTCATTCTACATCAGAGACCTATGCTAATGGTGAGATGGGTGTATGTGCCCTTATTGACCAGTGTGTGCTCATCATAAGGCTAAGCAGCCGGTGTCCAGTTACTCAGTCTGGGTTACCTGGGATAGCTCTGTTGGTGAAAGCTGAACATAAAACCAATCAATCTGCCAAACATACACTAAAACTAAAAATTCTTACACTCAGTGTAGGTTCACTGACAGGATGGAGCTTGGAAGTCGGTGACATAATGGTACAGAGGGGCTGGACAAGATGGAAGGGCAGTGCAGCAAAGCCACTTGGCTTGGAATCCAGAGTCTATTGTTCAGAAGGCGGACAAGCTAGAAATGGTGTCAGAATTATGTTGAGAAAGAGGCTTCAGAAGGCAGTAAGGGATGTCATCAGAGTTAATGACAGACTCATGGTAATCAGAATCCAGTATAAAAACAGGGCAATATTCATAATGTCTCCTTATGGCCCACAGCAGGGTTGTGATAGTCAGGAAAAGAGTACATTCATATAGCAGTTGTAGGACCTACCAGCTAAAGCAGGACTACATGAATTGCTGTTGATAATGAGTGACTTGAATGCACATATTGGGACAGACAGAACAGGATATGAGGACTATCTGGGTCCACATGGGTGGGGCAACAGGAATAAAGAAGGAGAGCCTATTCTAGACTTCTGAATAGCAAATGGCTTGATAGTAGCCAACAGATGGTTCAGAAAGAGACACAGTAACAAGTTCACATACAGGAGTGGCCAATGTGCAACTCAGGTACACTTCCTACTAGTAAAGAAAGGGCACTTGGGTAGACTCAGTGATTGCAAAGTCATTCCCAGCAAAACAGTTGGCCTGCAGCATAAACCACTGGTTGCAAAAATAAGCTGCAAGCAGTGGTCACTAAGGTCAACAAAGATCAGGTTAAAGGCCTAGAAGGTGACTGGAGAGAAAGTACAACAGTTCAAGGAATTATGCAGGCTTCTAGCACCTTAAGAAGAAGAAATAGTTGGAGCTGAACAAGAATGGCGGCTCCTCAAAACAGCATGTTTGAGAACTACAGAACAGATATGTGGCCAAGCCAGGTATAGAAATAAGGTATATAAGGAAAGCTGATGGTGGAATCCAGAGGTCCAGGAAGTCATCAAAAGAAAAAAGAAGTGCAGGAAAAAATGGAAGATCGAAAAGATAGATCCAGGGTAGGAAGGAATACTGGTTGGCTAACAAAGACGCTTAAAAAGGAGTTGCAATAGCAAATAACAGGGCATCAGCAGCACTCTGAAAGTGACTCGGTAGGTGGCACAAAGAAACTATATCAGGTTGCAAGGCAAAGACAGAAAGATAAAGAAGATAGCCACACACCCTTCATAAGGGATGCCAGCAACAACCTGCTCACCAGGCCACAGGACATCAAAGGCAGAAGGAAGGAGTACTTCCAGCAGCGTCTAAATGAAGAATAAAGCTCCAAAGAAGCTGTACTGCCCTAGACACAGCCTAGGATGAGAGAACAAGAGGAGCACACTCTAGAAGAAGTAAGAACAGCACTAAGGAAAATGAAATTAGTTAAAGCAGCAGGATCAGATGATGTCACAGTAGATATGATAAAGATGCTGGATGATGCAGGGAGATGTGGCTCCTGAGGGTAATCATAGCAGTATGGAGAGAATGCTGTATCCCAGATGACTGGAGAAAAAGCATACTCATGCCAGTATACAAGAACAAAGGGGACATCCACAACTGTGGGCAATACAGAGGTATCGAACTCCTGTCACATTGCATGAAATTTCTGGAGAGTGTCATTGATAAATGGATATGGAGTGTAGTAGAAAGTAAGATGGGAGATAGCAGTTTGGATTCAGATGAGGATGCAGCACTAAAGAAGAGAAGTCTGCAATGAGGCAAATAGTTGAGAAGAAGCAAGAGATGAGGAAAGAGTTCATTTGGACATTCCTCAACTTGGAGAAAGCATATGACAAGGTTCCAAGAAAGCTAATTTGGGCAGTACTGCTGTGGTTCAGTCCCAGAAACATTGTTAGAATTAGTGCAGGCTATGTTAAAGGACCCAATACCTCAAATACAAGCAGTGTTCAGTCTCACAGAGGAGTTCCCAGTGAGAATAGGTGTACACTAGGGTTCAACTCTGAGCCCAGTGCTATCCATCCTAATGATGGACTACATTAGTAAACTGGTTAGAGGGGACACATCAACAAAGCTGTTGTATGTAGACAATCTGTGCAGACTTTGAGCAGTAACTTCAGCAAAAGATAGGGGAATGGAATGCAAAACTGAAGGCACATGGGATGAAATTAGGTACAGATAAGACAGTGGTAATGGTAGCAAATTGGGAAAATCAGGAGAAGCTCAGAACCGAGATAGAAGGGAAGATAGTGGAACTGGTTAATAACTTCAGCTAACCAGGAGAGGTGATTGAGGAGACAGGATGTCTAAATTAAGAGGTCACTACAACCACAGGGACTGAAGCCAAGTGGCATAAATTGTCACATATGGTGCATGACAGAAGAATGCCAAAGAAACTGAAAGCAAGGTGTACAAAACAGTGGTGCAACCAATACTACTGTATAGTACAGAAAGCTGTGCAGTAAAGGCAGAATAGATGAGGAAGCTAGAGGTGATGGAAATTAATTCCCTTAGACAGGTGGTATTATGCACACTGTGGGACAGATGAAGAAATGAGGACATAAGAGCAGAATCCAAAGTAGCTCCAATTGCAGAAAAAATCAAAGGGAATAGATTACAGTGGCTTGGGTACATGAGCAGAAAGCAGATTACAATCTGGTGAAGAAGATTTGAGACAGAAAGGAAGAAGGTAAGAGGAAACATGGGTGTCTAGCAAAGAGGTAACTGCATTGTGTGAGAGAAGATCTGTGACAGTCAGGCATATGTGTTGAAGAATGCAGGATTGTAGCACTGAAGCAAGAGAAATGGCAACAGTTAACATGATACTCCAACCCCATGTAGAAAATGGGAAAAAAGGGGGTCATTGATGATGATGATGATGATAAGTGTGGGTTGAATAGCTTCTGAGCTTCTTTTGTCCATTCTATTTGCAGCACCCTCTTTGCTGTTTCTGATAATGTTTCTATTATGTCTTCCTTGTCTTTCCAATTTTCCTTTGCCATCTTTATCATCTCTTTCCATTCTGCTTGATAATCTATATCTAATAGTCTGAAGATGTTCACAACCATACAGGTTTCAGGTGTATGCTAATATCTGGCACATGGCTGTCTCTGGCTGTTCAGTTCTGTTACTCTGATCATGGCAAAAGCTTTCCTCTAAAGTCAAAGGACTATCTACCAAAGCCGTGGTTATTTGTGAGGCTTTTTGGAAACAGCTGGACTCTTGCTCTATTCCTGAGATAGCTATTTATCTTCAGTGCACACCTTCACTAGGTATTACATGCTAGACTTAGTTTTCAGAGCTAAAGCAAGATTTGTGTACAGGGACTTCTTTAGTGTGGCTTCCCGATCCTCTCTTTATTACCATGCTATGGTAATAATCCAATGTAGTTATGGTTACTGCAAAACTGACCTAATGTAGAACATAGAACAGTTTTGTAAGTTAACGTACCTTCCATAACAGTAGATGTTGGAATAAATCTGTCTTGCGGTATTAACACCCTGTTACCTTCCCCCTTTTCTTCCTGCTCTTTCCTTGGCCAAGGTGCAGTACCCTACTTACCTTTTGTCCTTCTGAGGCAAAACTTCTTTGATTGCTCAAATTGACTGAATTTCTTTAGAACTTCAGGCTTTAGCCTCCATTTTGGGCAAATCATCTTTGAGTCTTGATGTGCCCATACACCCTTCTTAAATCAACATGCAATTGTGTGCTAACAGCGGACATACTTTGCTTGAGGAAGGAGTCCAAAGCTTTGTAGACTAGTCAGGTGTCCAATATCCTTGGCAGGGCTCATCCCATATAAGCACAACTACTGCAACAGTTATGTATTTAAACATCTACTGTTATGGTAAGTTAACTCACATTACTTTACTTTCATAAGAAAAGTTAATCTTTTTTAAGACTGGGTAGATGCCAACACCAAAACATCCTGTACTGACAAAGGTAGCATAATGTGACCAATTTCAACACTGATCTACACTTATATTCTTAAGTTAAGATGGACGTATGTGCACTTGTTTCCTGAATATTCAAGTATAAATCTTTATTTCTATAGAAAATGGAATAGCGTGTCATTAAAAATATGTCACTACTAGGAATCTCTACTGGCTATGACAATGTTGTAAGGTCAAAACTCATTACTGAAATGCACTTAAATTTTTAAGGATACAATGGAAATCTTAGATGCATTTTGCACGTCTGTTTAACAGTAATTTACTGAATGTTTGATTAAGATTTATTAAAGAGAGATTATAAATAAATAGGTAGCAATGCAGGATTTCACAGGCAGCTGATGTCAGGCATGTTGCATTATATTTGGTTTCCATTAGGAGTATGTATATGATTTTTGTTTATGGTGAGCAACGTCTCACATATTCAGGATTGATCTCTGATGAGTAGTCATTAAATCAGATGTAAATAAGTTGATTGAAAAATGATACATGCAAGCGCACATACATACACCTACATGTATGCGTGCATATATACACGTTCTCTTTCTCTCTCTCTCTATATATATATATATATATCTATATATCTATATATATATATATATATATATATATATATATATATATATATATATATATATATATATGGGAGTACCACTAATGAAGGAAAACATCCATGTTCAACTAGCATAATGCAGATGTCAAAAATGCCAACATCATCATGTCAGTATACACACATTGAGAAACAGCCTCTGTGATTGCAATCTTTAACTTAAAATATCCACCCTCAAGTGGGGGGGCACCCTGCTAATTATATACACAAACTTCAAGATTGTAAAAACATGGGATAAGGGCAACCTTCCTATCTCCTGGATTTGTGTGATCTCACACATCTATCAATTATCTGCCTAGTTGACAAATATGTAGTTGATGAGGCATCTGTCGACCTAACACTTATTTGATTGGGTCAGTAGCACACCCACACACACACACACACACACACACACACACACACACACAGATATATACATATATATATATATATATATATATATATAGAGAGAGAGACAGAGACGAAGTTTTTTTACTGCAAACGTCATTCCAATAGCAACTGTAGGGACCATGATAATGCTGTGAGGACAAGTTTAATATTCAGCTACATTTAAAATCTTAAAAGTAGGATAGCAGTATTCTATTTATTATTTACCTAAATGCCTAAGAATAGTTTTAAGAAAGTTTTATAAAGAACTTTTAAAGATGGACAGACATAATGACCTTTTACATGAAGGAATAGAATTATTAATTTGATAGAGAAAGTGACAGTCTGACATGCTGTATTACAGTCATTTTTTTTCAGAAAGAGTGGGTATTTAACTGGCATTTCAAGTGGTGAAGTTGTAATATGTTCAGAATGTTTGTATACAGTTCTCATTCTGTAGAAAGCAAATGTCATATGTATTTATTTAGAAAAGGTAGGATATATTCAGCACTGATTTGCATTTAAATCCTTAACAGTACATTGTCATTCCTAGATGCATTTTATACCTGAGCAACATCCCTGAAAGTTTTCATATGACTGTCAGAGGGAAACTGATATATTTCCTGCTATACAAAGGCATGCACATTCTTTTTACTGCTGTTCAACTCGTATTCACTTTCCAGCAGTGATGATTATATGATGTGTTTTCATGGTGCCAAAAAAAGTACATGTCCAGTATATATCTCTGTTGAGCTGCCATTATATGAGGTGCAAAAATCAAATCAGCCACAAGAGAAGAAACATAACACTTGAGCTGTGAGGTTTACTATTGGTGGATTTGTGCATTCCCTTCCCTGTTTAGAATCAAGTGCTGTGACACATTACATGAAGATAAATCATAGCTATCTTATACCTGAAATCATTAACTTGACATATTGTATGGCTGAAAGTCATGATGTATGTTTTTGGAGAAATAGTGGAAAAGTTCACAGCAAACACATACATTTGACAATTTTTGTTTGTTTTTTGCATGCTAAATTCAGTACACCAGTGTGCTTTTTATAAACTTAAACAAAATAAATGTAGCAAGAGAAGACTGTGCAAAATGGCCATTTATTGTGATTGCAAAATAAATGGTCAGATCATAAAAATACACCATCATTAAAGATTTAAGTATATGTCAGATTAAGCTTTGACCTCAGAGTCAGAAGATTATAATCTGTAGCCTACATAATTCTGAAGGATATGTCAGTTTCCTCCAGGGAAATCACTGCACCACTTTGGACCTCTATGATCTGACTCATTGCTAATATAGTGCTGCAGTTTGTAGTCTGGACAAACCACCTAAAAAAGTGGAAAATAAACATTTTCTTACTTGAAAAGATCAGAGGACTAGAAAACTTAAAAGTATTCAGAAATGTTTTATGAAATATCATTAACTGCTGTTTCATACATGTTACTTACAAGTAATGTCTGTCTACTCTAAAGGGCAGTGTCTGATACACTTCTGTTAAAATGTTAATGCCTGGACTATGCTGCTGGGGAGGGAAAGCACCAGACCAGGGAAATTGATAAAAATAAATATGAATACTAGAAAAGGTAAAACATACCTGACACTATGATTTTATGATTTCTGATATAGAATACAATCAGAAAAAAATCAGTCATTAAAATCTTTCAAAAACTAATCTTGAGCTATATTTGGAAAGAAATATCAAATGGTATTGTAGCAGTCAGGCTTCCTGGAGGTCAGTAAGTTGTAAGCTTGGTAACTGAACCTATGAAGCTATAATGTTCACCTGAGTCCAGAACATCCCAAAAGGCTAGTGTTCTATCTAAAGTAGCTCGTACGTACATCTCTCTCCCAGTTTAATTTCTCCTAGTCTCTTGGGTTTCTAATACCATGATGGGAATGGACCACATTCCTAAGCCAGAGAAAGATTAATGTTCATGAAATTAGTATTATTTCAATCTTTACTGTTAGCCAAAAATGCTCTTTGCAGCCCCCGCAATATGTCCAGAACTAACTTCTCTTGCAATTAATATGGAGTTACATGTATCGGTAGCATATCTAAATACAACTGTAAATTCTATGTATAAGACCCATTGCTCCTACTACTATGGGAACTATCTGGGTATCCTTCTTCCACATTGCCCTCATTTCTGCCTGCAAATCCAGGTATTTTATAACTTTGTGTCCCTCTATACATAAGACACTGTAATCACTGGGTGTAGCAATTTCAATGATCAGTGCTACTTTTGTCTTCTTTTCATGGACCATTATATCTGGTTTTCTCATACTTATTTCTTGAACTGTTGGAATGGGTGATCCCATGTGATATAAACTTCATCATTCTGTATAATTCTTTGTGGCTCATGTTCCAATGTTTCTCAGCTACTTCAGTATTGTAATGTTTGCACAATCCCTGATACAACAGTCTTGCCACATTATTATGCATTGCAGTATACTGCCATTAGTGTATCACACCCAGCAACAAGATACACAACTATTTCCAGTTCTGTTTTCCAGAACCTGCATTTGTCTGTGTCTCCATCATGCTCAATTGTCGTTGTAATCCAATGTGCACATAGTCCTCTAGCCTAAGCCATCAATATTAACTTTTCATCTTTTGGTTTAAATTCACCTCTCTTTAACCATTCCTGCTTCATTTCCTAATTGACATGAGATTGTTTCAAGAGTTTTCTGTACTTGCAACTATATTTATGCCTTTTCCATATTTCTTGCTTTTTCATCTGGTCCTTTTTCTTATATTTTTTTCCTTTTTTGGCACATTCAGTTGCTGCCTGATTTTTGTCTACTTTTGGTTTGAATTTCATTCCCACTTGACACCAACATGCTTCTGCTAAACTAAGCAGGGACATCATCATAGACTTTTTCTCCTCATGTTTTAAAACTTTCACTGTGATTGACTTTGGTGACGTCAGCAGGTATATGTGTAGTCCTATGATTGCAGATCTATACATGCAATCAGTTTCGAGGAGGCCCATAACTCTTCAGAACAAATAATTTATATTCTTTGTATGCACTACTTTTTCTGTATCATTTGATAAGCATGAAGCATTTTTGTTGTTTCCTGTCCAACCGATCCAATACTTTTTGGCACCAGTCAATGACCCTCAAACTGTAAGTTAGAACATGAAGAGCAAATTGGTTTAAAGCCTGGACTTTGTTCTTAGATGTGAGGGTTGTTCTCAGCATTAATTTTAATCTTGTAAAATATTCCTTACTGAGTTTTTTTTTTACATTTGTTCATGTTTTATTGTCGACCCTTCATCAAATCTCAAATATTTATACACTCCCTCTACTCAAGTTCCTTTATATCACATTCCTGTCCCAGGCTGATATTTTCTTGGGGCTGCAGTTTTCCTTCTTTAAATGTTGCTTTTGCAGATTTATCAAGAACAAATGACAGTCTTCTATCATCTGAGAAAGTTTTGATGACTTGCAGTTGTGCTTTCAATTCCTCTACTTATGAACTATACAGTTTTAAATCATCCACAAAAAGAAGGTAAGAAGTCCTTACATTTTGTTGCTTAATAGGAACCAAATTGTAACCATGACATCTGTTAAGTAGACAGCTTAATAGGCTGAAGGCAAGGAAAAACAGCAGTGGTAAAAAGGAATCACCCTCCAATATCCCTTTTAAATTTTTATCCTTGGGATAATAATTTGTCCTTTATCTTGGTTCAGCTGCAAAGTAGTTTGCTACTGTTTCATGGCCACTGTAATGTAATTAATCAATGAAGGGAGTATCTTATTCATTTATAAGTATTCCTTTATCCATGAATATGGGATGCTTTTTAATACTTTTTTTGTAATCTATCCCTGCCATACTTAGATTCTTCCCCTTTTTACAACTCTCCATTATGATTTTATTTAACAACAAATGATCCTTTGTTCCATATGACTTTTTTGTTAATATTCTATTCTGTTGCTGTGATTGAGTTTTCTTCTAAATGACTATAAACTTTGTCGGCATCAATTCCAGTGTATAGTTTATACATTGTCGGAAGGCAAGTTATTGCTCTATAGTTTTTAGGGTAGCTTGCAGGTTTACTCTTATGGAGGAGGAGTATCATTTTTACTGTTGTTAACCAAGCTGGTTTTTGTTTGGGATGTGCACATAAGTAGTTCTTACATACATTACCATTGTAAGAGCTGCCTGCAAACTTTGCCAAATATTGTGAATTTAGATAATTGCTCAGAAAACCAGCTAAATATTTAGATACTTCAAAAGATTAAAAAGTAAGAATTACATTTATAAGCCTTAGAAACATTGCTATTATATTAAAGTATTTGGCTTTGTAGTTGCTCTAAAGAAGAGAACAAATGTCTGTTGCTATAAAACATTTGTTTTCTCATAGAAGTAATAGAATTTTCAACATATAAAATCATATTGAAAAAATACCTGAATGCAGAATGTCTTAATATAAATGTTTATATATGAATAATAAAGGGTCTATATCATATCTTCAAAGTTTTATAACTTTGAACATTAAAATATGGAATTTAAATGTTCAAAGTTATAAAACTTCGAACATGTGTAAAAAAAAAAAAACTCAAACCCAAAACTAATGGCTGTAGGCAGGGGGCAAGCTCCCCTACACCCCCAAACCCCCCGCTCTTTAAATGTACCAACTCCGAGACCACACTACAGTGCAGTAAGGGAAATCTTCCCTTTACTGCACTATAGTGTGGTCTCGGAGTTGGTATATTTAAAGAGCGCGGGGTGCGGGAGGTGCAGCCCCCCACATGGGGGGGTTCTGGGGGGCTTTCTCTTCTGCCTACACTAGTCAGGTAAGTTCTGTTTGTTTGTTTTTTTTTTTATTATATGTTCTATGTTTGAAACTTCGAACATTTAATTTTGATTATTTAACGTTCAAAGTTTTCAAAATTCGAACATATAATATAGACCTGAATATAAAATGCAGTCTACCTTAAGACAAAACTAGAAAGTCTATATCCTAAAAAAAGAGGATTTAACGTATACATATATCTTTAAGAGAATTGGTGCATTCAGCATCTCTCAGAGTTACTGAGTGTGCATCACATAGTAAGGTATACTGTATGTACTGCATAGTCTGAAAGTAAATGCTGGTGAAGATGGCAGCAAGCAGTCTGAGCCTAGCTTGTTACCTGAGTATTTTCAAATATCAAATGTTATAGTAAACACATACATAAAACTGTACTAATGTTAATAAAATGAAATACTGAAGAATGTCTGACAGTTATCACAGAGGACTAAAGCTCTGACCTGTGCCAATGGTATAGGGTTTGAATCTTCCCATCTTAATTTGCCTACTGTGTAACCCTGAGTGAGTCACTTAAACAGACAGTGGTCTGGAGAAATTAAGAATTTGGGTTAGGTTTCTTAATGATCTCCTAGAGTGCATGCCTAGTAACTATCTATGAGTCTGTGCATTACACAATGTTATTGCAATTTTCACAACCCAAAAATGTCACATTTCGTCTACAAATACTAAAGCAAGAAGTACAAATGTAGGCAAAATGGAGAAAAAGACACTTGCAAACCAGAGTCTTTGGTGTGTATTAGTTTAAGCATCATGTAAAGGCGACCCATGGGAAATATGCAGATGATTTCTTGACAGCATCTAAGTGTACAGGACTCATGGAATCTAAATGCCTACTGACGTTTCACTTTTGTAGGTCCTTCTTGATGCATTTAGACCATTTGTAGTCTTCTGCTTTAAGGTACAGTTTTCCCTTCTAATCAGCAGTTATCTTTCTTCAAAAAGAAAAACAACAACTATATTTTTGTGCTGCACTGACCTAGTGTAATTGTTTTTTCCTGATTGTTTTTTGCAGTCGGTCTTGGCCAGGTTCTTATTTCCTGTTTTTTTTAATTCATACATGTCAGTGTCTTATAATTTTGTTGGTGCTTTTCTCCTCAGGTCTCCAGTGAAAATGGGCCTTTGGCCCAGCTGGACCAACTCAGTTAACAAATGACAAATAATTAAATAAATAAATAATATAGACAAGAAATGTTTTCCTCTTTTAAAGGCTCATCAGTTTCCCTGTCTGCGACCACTATATTTGTGATAAAAGTGTTATTTTTATGCAAACTTTTAGTTTATTTCTTAGAATTTAAAGGTTGTTAAGTGTTCTACATGAGCAAAAAGTGTTTTATATGTATTTAATGCTTGTGTACATTTCATGACAACTTACATGTTATTTTTTCTGTCAGGATTTATTGTAGGAAGTGATTTGTTTCTGACAGGGATTTTTATATTTTTCTGCTGACGTTATAGGAAAAAAGGACTTTGGGGGTAAGTGTAATCATGTGTGTCTACTGCTTGTGAAAGGACATACCTTGTGATGTTGACTCGCTTTTGACATAGGCAACAGTGATTCTCCCTTCTTTGGAAACTGTCCAAGGGCAATTATTGCAGTATTCCTCACAAAATGGATTTACTCACACAAGAATGGGTTTGTTTGATACACCTGAATCTGAAAACTCTTAAGTTGACTGCCTGGATGATAGTACTGTGAAACATTTTAGGCACTCTTTTTGTCTGAGGACATGCAGCAAGTATTAAAGGATGCAAAAAAAATGTTAATAGGAAATCATATATCTAAAAATCAAAAAGTAGCTGATGTTAGTCCAAGAACCAGGACCATCATAAGGCCCTTCTGCCTATGGCTCCTGATTATTCATGTGGGCTATTGTCCATTGGCCTCTCTTTCTCTTTTATCAAGGTTCATTTGCTAACCATCTCAGCTTGTCTGCCATGGGATCACCCCTTCTACCTGTCCTCAGAAAAGGCAGATTTTGAAAAGGTTTTACATATGCATCCACCTAGAAAATGTTGTGCTTGAAAAAGCTTCTGTTTTTTCCATTTGAAATAACCTGTCAATGTGAATTGAGTTTCTTAACATGAACAGCTGACATGTTCAATAAACACATTGGCTTATTAGCATATGGGCAGCAGTGCCTGGTAATCTATCAAAGCTCAGAGATCCTCCCACTGACTGTCTGTGGGTGTGAAGGACCGATCATTGGGCAGGACCAGGACTGCCCTTCAAATCAACAGACAGGACCCATTCAGTTTTTTAGTGCCACAGTAAGAGAAAGATCTCTTGGAAGTCTACTCTTCTCTTATGGTTTACTTCAGCTACTGAGCTCAGATAAGAAACCCTTTTGGGGTTTTATTCTTCCTTCTGCCTTTTTCTATCTCTACTTGAAATGTCTCTTCTGCTTATTTGCTTGTTTTTTTCATATTAGAAAATTGTATGTACTTTGAGTTCTAGTTCTCTTTTATTATATGAGTTGTGCTGTTTATTTAAGCTGATTCTAAGTTTCTGTGGGTTTTTAACCTTTTTAATGTGTTTATGGCAGTTGGTGAATCTTTTTGTGAGTTTTTATACTAAGGCTATTTTAGTGCAGTTCCTCTCATTGCCTTCTGCTGCCAGAACCATAAGGAATTTGCAACTGTTATTTCCATTGATTAAAAGTTTCTTTTGAAAGTTTTGACTAGAAAACTGCTGTTTATAATGTTTTATTTCCCTTTGGGGCTATGATTGTTTGAGATATTTAAATAGATTTGCATTTTGTATATTGGTCATATTTAAATTAGGTGTGTTTTACCTCCATCAATTAAAACACACACCCACTTGGACATATTCAAATTAGGTGTATTCTACATTCACAATTTAAAACATCTGGCTATTCTGACCCAGTCCCTCAAAATCCCTTATAACCAGGGCAAAGCTTACTGTAATCCATTCAGATTTGACTATAAGCACACTCATCTGTTTATGAAGACTAAATAAAACAGTTTTTTTTCTAAAAACTGCACCAGTTGCCTTATTCCTGTGGAGAGGATGGGAGGTGTAGATAAGCCATCTACAGTCAGCTGTGGGTCAGATTTTCTTGTATCCCAATCAAAGTCTTGTTTTGTTTGTCCTGAAATCCAGGTCCCTGGGTTACAGATGGGATATGACAAGCTGCCTTCAATGAGTTGATCTTTGGTATCCTTGTCCTTTGGAAAGAATGAGAGACGTCTACTTCAGAATGTCTTTGGTCCCCAAAAAACAGCTGTCATGACCACCAGTGTTTTAGACCTTTCTTTTCAGTGTATGTCTATCAAGGTCCCCAAGTTCAAAATGCTCACCCTGCAGACAGTGCTTCCCCTGTTACTGGACCACTGCTTCATAGTTACCCTGAACATGAAGGATGCATATCATCATATCCTTGTTGTTTATCATTTCAGGAAAGTTCTGATATTTTTGTAAATGGTACACACAAGCAAGTTTTTGTATTGCTGTTTGAGCTATCGACTGTACCTCAAGTGTTTACCAAATGCCTTTCCCAGTAGTGGCCCACTGTCAAACTCTGGGCATCCATATATTTCTTTACTTGGATGACTTGCTGATCTGTGCAAGGTCTGCATCCAGGTGTTTGGATTCACTAGAGAAGGTCTCTGCCTTACTCTCCCAGCTAGGGTTCAAGTTGAACCTCCAGAACATGTGTCTGATGCCCTCACAAAGACCATGGGTTGCTTAATCAATTCCCACAAGCAAATGTCCTTTCTTGCAGAAAAAAAGATCCTGTCGTAATTAACAGTGTTGCTGGAATTCTTCAAGAAGAATTTGCCTTGGCATAAGACTTCTTAAAAATTCTTTAACTGATGGTGTCCATGATTTTCATGATACCACTGGCCCATCTTCACATGAGAAAAATTCAATGGCATCTGCAAAATTATTGGACCTAGTACCTCCATCCCCTGGAATACCAGTTGCCAATGCTGTCCTTCATCAGATGAGAGTTGGTGGAGAGGTCAGTTGAGAATCACTCCAGGACCCCTTTTTTCCCCTTCAGTGCCAGTGCAGTCTGTCTAGACAGATATGTCTGACTTCGCTTGGAGAGAAGTGTCATTGGAGATGAAATTGCAAGTCACTTGGGGGCCAAAGGAATCATGGAATCACATCACTGTCTAAAAGATGTTGGCAGTGATTCATGCCTTGAGAGTCCTTCCTTGTGGTTAAAGGCAATATCACAGTGATGTGGTACCTCAAAGCACAAGGTTGTACAAGGTCATACTCTCTGTGTTGGCTGGCAATGTTGGCCTGGGAGCTGGCTTTACAGCTTTCTGCTACTTTTCAGTGATCATTCATCCCATCAGAGCAAAACATTGTGGCAGACAGACTCAGCAGATCCTGGGCAGACCCACACAAGTGGCTGCTCAAGTCAGTGGTAGTCCAGGATCTAATCCAGATGTGGAGAATGCCTAAAATAGATCTGTTAACCTCCTTTCAAAACAGACAGTTGGAGAAATTCTCTTCCAGCCATCCTCATGGACATGCTTGCAGGAAAGATGTATTCTTGTTCCCTTGGACAGAAATTTCCCTGTATGCTTTTTCACCCTTTTCACTGATTCACAAGGTACTTCTGAAGGTTCAGAAAGAAATGTCAAAGATCACAGTCATGACTCCCTACTGGCTGAGACAATTTTGATTCTATCCATATTGGTATTGGCAAAAGACAATTATCACAGACTCAGGGGTGACTGTTGCATCAATATTTGGGGAAACTTCAACTGAAAGACTGGGTGATTTAATTTTGACTCCGGTCAGGCATTTGTTTTATGAGAATATGCAGCAGTATTAAACATGGCCAGAAAACCTGCTATTAGAAAATCTTATTATTTATAAACGGATGAGGTTTTCTAAGTGGCGCTAAAATAGAAACAGAGGTTCCATTTAGGTTAATATTCCTCTGGTCTTGAAATATTTGTGTGAGCTACTTCAGGATGGCTTAGTGTATGTGTCCATTAAAGTGCATTTAATGACCAACTCTGCTTGTCTGCCTATTTTCCCCTCTTTCTTCTTTTGTTTTGGCAAAACAGTTCATGAAATGAGTTTTGTGTATGAGACCCTCTCATAAGCAAATTCTTTCTTCATGGGATATCAGCTGTGTTCTTGAAATATTGATTTTGCCACCTTTCAAACCAGTACTGCAAACTGATTTCAGGTTTTTACTAAGGAAAACTGTTTTGCTTATTGCTCTGACATCTGCAAGATGAGTTTCTGAGCTCCCAAAGTGAGATAACCTTACCTGATTTTATAGAGGGATAGGGTTGTGTTACCCACTAATCCATGTTTCATGCTAAAAGTGGTCACATAATTCACTCTCCATTGGTCTTTTAAACTCCCTTAGTTCATTCCAAACCTAAGAATAAAGGAGAGAGGATACTTCATACCTTGCATGTGCATTGGCAGCTCAGGTACTATCCTGATAGAACCAAGCTCTTTAGGAAGGCCAAAAGGCTTTTTATTGCCCTCTCAGCAACAACAAAAGGTCAATTGTCTCTAAGCAAATCATTGCACATTGGTTGTTATCCGATATTGCTTTTTGTTACACCCACCATAGCAAGGCAAATTCAGGCAAGATAAAGGTGCATTCCACCAGGGCCCTTTCCTCTTCATTGCATGATGGAAAGGAGTGAACTCTAGAAGAATTCTAGAAGCAGCAGCTTGGTCCTCATTCCATAGCTTTATGAAGCACTACAAGCTGGATTCCTGTTCTAAACCCAAAGTAGACTTTGTGAGGACCATTCTTCAGGGACTTCTGGACCCTTATCTGGGTCTATATCACTTTATCGTATGGATATTCAGTGAATAGCAATTTATCAAACTCCTGTTTATCGAAGCCGCTATTCATCAAATAACGAATTGTAACTGAGGCAAACCAGCAGTTGGCCACCATCTGGAATTTGCCCTTTTCCCCACTGTAGTGGGATCTCAGAGTTGGTATATTTAGTTAGGGGGATGGTGAGGGTGCAGCTCCCACATTGGGGGGAGGGGGTTGTATCGCCCCTCCTTGGTAGGTTTTAAATTTTATGTTTTTTTTTTTTTTACGGTTGCTTGGTTTGCCTATGGATGGTTTGCCCTAGTTATAATTCACCATTCGATGAATTGTGGCTTTGATAAACAGGGGTTCGATGACCACCCTTATCCTTCCTCTTCACAGGTTAGGTAAGCTTTGGGAGCCTATTAATATGTAGTAAGGCAATGTATTTGCTGAAAGTAGTACAGTTGCATAAGTCTTACTTTCCTATAACAGTAGAAGTTCATAGAACACACTGGCATACTGGTAGTACCCTCTCACCATCTACCTTTGTATGTAGTTTGCTGTTGGAGTTGCCACTGAGTTTTCTCAGCAGCCTTATTGTTATGTCTCTGGCTTTTGGTTTGGAACAGTAGATGTTTGCAATGCTTTCATTTTCATCTGCTGTTCCTGCTGGACCCTAGGAAACTGAATGGATCCTGTCTGTGGGTTTGAAGGGCAGATATGGTCAAGAAAGGTGATTTGTCCTTCAGACCCACAGACAGTGGGAGGATTTCTGAGCTTTGATAGACTGCCAGGAGGAGGGTAGCAGAGCACTACTACCCAATTCCAGTAAGGCAGTGTGTTCTACGCGCATTACTGTCATAGGTAAGTACAACTTGTACAGCTGTACTTTACTCATTGCTTTTACTTCAGCTAGGAGTGTATCCTGAATTACAAGTACTTACAGAGAATGAACCCCACCTTATTTTCCAGAAGGACAGGGTTTATTTGAGAACTAATCCCTCTTTTATACCTAAATTGATTTCAGTGTTTACCTTGAGCCAATCTGTTAATCTCCCTGTAATTTTTTTCCTGACTCTGAAAATGAAGGTGAATGGATTCTGCATACTCCACATGTCCAGAGGCAGCTCAGATACTACCTAGACAAATCTATATCCTTCAGTAAAGCTGATCAGCTGTTTGTCTCATATGAAGATAAGATGAAAGTACAATCAGTGTAAAAGATACTATTTCTATATGGTTGTCTCATGCTATTTCTTTTGGTTATTCTCACCATAAAAAGTCACTTCCAGGCATCATCACAGCCCATTCCGCAAGGGCTTTGGCTTCTTCGGTGGCTTTCTAGAAAGGGGTGGACTGTAGAAGTATTCTTGAGGCAGTAACTTATTCTTCTGTATGTACTTCTGCAAAGCACTACAAACTGGATTTCTTTTCTCAGTCCAGAACAGGCTTTGCTAGGAATATTCTTCAGGAGCTCCTTTATTCTTAATTTATTTCTTCCTCCCTTTTGCCTTTCTACCCATATAGCTTAGGCTACGGCAGCAGTGATTTACTGGAATATCTGCTGTTATCGTAAGTTTATCTACAGAGCTATAAAATCTATTTTTCCTCTCTACCATATGGCTACTTTTACAGATATGTAGGTTTTTGGCATAACATTGCAATAACTTCATTAAATCTCAGTCACCACCCATTTGGTTGCCATATATTTTGAATAAGCTCCTACTGCAGACTGGCCAGTTAATCAGTGATCACAGTACTAGTATATGTTTTATCACCGTTTGGTTGTATTTATCAATGTCAGGGTGATGCACTACAACATTTTGCCAGACAGCTCTGCTCATAGTTCCAGTTCTATACTGAACTCATGATCTTAAGCCATAATGTCATATCCCTTACTTTTCTAACTACCCCCTACCAGGAATGATATGGAACATGCTACTGAAGTGTATCAGTATCTCATCGTCTGAGAACCCTAATGAGAACCCCACTGAGAACCCCATGTGCATTTCAGTACTAATCCAGACACAGAACAGTGTCACAGTGGAATCACATGATTTCTCTATGAAGCCAATCTGACACTCATGTGCAATGACAACTGGCTTTCATGAAGTCTACCTGCCTTTCACATGGAACCTTTTCAATGTCATTTCCAGGGATGGTCATGAGAACAGCAAACCTGAGTTACATGGCTCCTTCTGAAACCACGTTCTGAAAGGGAGCTATTGTACCATCCTACAGTCCTGTAGCCTCATTCCTAGTTTGTAAGGCGAGACTGCAGTGTTTGGCCAGTGTTTTACTGAACACTGCCACCAACTATCATAACATGCATAGAGATATCATTTATATTCTTTGGCTGCTTGAATTACTGAATTGCTTGTTGAATTGATTATCTGCTTACTCTCACTCTCCTTACTATCCATTTGATCATCTCTGCAGCTGTACTACATTTCTTTACTGACTTTTCATACTTTTACATTGTGAATACAAAATTGAAGAAGTTAATTTCCCCAGCCTTCTAAAACATATAAGCAAGTGATTATAATAAAGACACAAACATTTTTAAAACAACAAAGCTATTTTGTTGTATACACTGATCCTGATATTCATAAAAACATGATTTTTTTCAAAGGAGTTTGCCATTTTCCTTGTCTTTGTTGGAGTACTGAACTGAAGTGGCCCTTTTATAAAATCTTAATTATGGCAGATTACAATTGTTTTAAAAGGGCATTAAAGCATTCCTTTGGCTGTCTTGGAATTTGTTGAGATTTGCATTGAAATTAACTTTCTGTTTTGAGCAAACGGCAAAATGCTGTATTTCTAGTGTGTATAATGTCTCTCAAAAAGACAGTAATAAGGCAAGCAGAATTTAATCAGTATTTTAAAGTTGCCACAACTTCAAAAACATTGCAATACGTAGAGTCGTTATAGATGTCAATCACCAAGTAATATATGAGAATGCAACATCCAAGATCACACATTCTTTGAATAAACATCTTCCCAAAGTATCCACATTTGAAATGCAGACTTCAAATACTATAGCAGCAAAAATCGACAATACCAAGTGTCTTGCTGCACTTCAGATAATGACTAGGGTAGTTTTCTAAATGTTTCTAGCATGCGACTTGTGATAATGATAAAATTGCACACTGATTTCCATGCATTTCAATATATTCAACAGTAGTAACCTCATGCAAAAAAGACCTCATTACTGATGGTCTGTTTACTTGGGCAAGCACTGTTATACTAGCTGCAGACAGCTTCAACAACTTGTTTAATGGCAATATCCCTTTTCTGATGTACTGCTGATAGTTTGTTTTGGTAGTTAACTAAATAATTCAAGCAAACACAGCCAGCACTCAAAAAAACTTTTTTATTATATAATGGATCCAGATCAGTGCTCTCAAAAGAAACAGTCAGGACAATGTGGGTCTATGTTGTCCTGACCATTTCTTTTGAGTACACTGACCTGGATCCATTATATAAGAAATATGTTTTTTGGAGAGTGATAGCTAAGTTTGCTTGAATTATTTGGATTGTTTAACCTTGCACCTTTGTGCCATACTTGCATCTCTTGGGCTTACATTTAGTTAACTGTTCTACCCACTATGTCACATTAATTTCAACATTAACATGGGAAAACAGTATGAAGGATTCTAAACTCTAGCCCTAAAGAGTTATTGGAATAAATTGGGCCATTTAATGAATTACAACATGAAAGTACATCAGGAAAAACCTCCTGGTCCATTTTTTTTTGTCTGAGTTGCTAAGCAGGTAGATAAAGTTAAACTTTAAAGTACATCAAAGCTTGATAGACACACACACGCGCGCACACACGCGCACGCGCACACACACACACACACACACACACACACACACACACACACACACACACACACATGGGTCCCTATCAGATGATAAAATCTTCACAACAGCAAGTGTTGATGCACTTAATTCACATCACCAAAACACAAACGTTCAAACGCTATGGGCTGTTACTGTACAGGAACACTGTGTCGTAAGAATTAGGGTTTTGCCCCTTCCACCACCATAGTGAGATCTCAGAGTCTGTATATATAATTAACACGGTATTTGGGGTGCAGGGGGGGCTTGCTCCCCTGCAAAAAAGGAGCTTTTGTGATCCTGGCATTGCTTTCAAGCTTCCTGTTTTTTGGTGATGCGGGTTCAGTGTTTCAACATTTGTCATTGTGAATATTCGATCTTCTGTCAGGGATCCATACATATGTATTTGTTTTCAAATACACTTACAAAGAAAATGAAGTAGCATTTACAAATTGAAAATGATACTTATTCTTTCTCTCTCTGTATATTTATCTATATGTTTGTGTGATACATATTTATATCTATATCTATATCTATAGCTATATCCATATATAGAGAGCTATGAGACAAAACAAGAAAAAATGCAGTGCATATAAATGAATTAGAGCATACAAAACAAAACACATGGAAAATACAGTATGACATATAGAGACACACAAATTAGTTTTTTATGAACTTAAATTTCCTTCAACTAGTTCTAAGGGAAACTTGATCAGTTTATGTTTTAGGAGTGCTTACTGAACAGTATGACATGTCTAGATCATTAGACTAGACAAAGGGAAAAGAAAATATGATTCCTGCCATACCTTATGCTTTTCAAGTAGCACAGGTAGCCCTTTTCTACCCTCTGTAAAGTCCAGATGAAGAGTATAATGTTCAGGTGGCACCCATTCTTACTTCTAAACTTAACGAAAGTGAATTTAGTCCCCATAGTAGAGTACTTCTCTTATAATACCTCAGCCCTGTCTATCATATTTCCATCCTGTGCACTAAGAATCTGCTTACATCCTAAATCCACTGCCGTATATATTCTTGATCTTAATAGTGGAGCTACAACTTCCTCTTGCCAGCATCACAAATGTGCCCTATTCCATGACCCCTGTTACCTGTAAAGACCCTTTATGAACTAAACCAGTTGCCGTCCATATACTCTCCAGTTAACCTTATCTATATGAACAATCAAGGATGCTTACATACTATTCTGTCTTTGTCATCCATCCTCTGTTCTGTGTACCCTTTACCTATCAACATCAGCCATGTTATTCCATTCCGTCCATCACCTTCCTCCATTACCTTCCTGTGCTATTCAGTAAGTGCTCCACGTACTTCCACAGTGTCTAGTTGTGTTTGTAGCATCTCTCTCCATCAGACCTTTAATCCATCCACCCAAGGCTAACTCTTCACTTCTTTTCTTCATTCCCTTAAGCTGTCCCCTGATGTAGCTCCTCCAATCCAATGCCCCAAAACAGAAACTGCCATGCTGCTGTTGCAGCCTTCACTCAGCCTTCTCACATCAGGGCACAACCACTACAAAGGAAGCTCACTAGCCTAACCTGTGCCTGATGACACCTCCAGCATTCTGTCATCTCCCTTAATCCTAAATCCCTCCTATTAGTGTAAAATACCACCTATGCCAGATACAGAGCTGCTGGTATTATATCAGGTTCTCAGTGTGCATCGTATTCCTTCTTTCATCTTTTATCTTTAGCCCAGACTTTCTACTCTTTTACCCATCCTTCTCTTCTTCTTCAGAGGGTTCCTGTTCAATCAGCTTTTCCCTCAAGTTGGTATATATTTTATGTTGCAGAATCATTTTTCTACTTTTCTTGTGTTCTTACAAAAAAGATTTCTCTTTTGTTTCTTTCAAAGGCTTTCTTTCTTCATCTTTGTCTTCCTCCACTGCTGTAATATTTTACAAAGGCCTTAATCATCTAAACACGCTCCACCTGACATACCAAATTCCTGCTTTACCTGTCAAAAACATTTCTAATTCCTCCCGTCATTCCCATCTTGCAAGTCCTATTTATCTCTTATTCAAGATTGACATATAGTTTTTTTAGTATATTCCTCCTCACTTTTGCATTCTTCTAGATACATTCTTATAAGACTCTCTTTCCACTCTTGACTAAACAAGCTGCTGTCCAGCAGACTTCTCTGTCATTTGCCAAAAATCGGTCAAAACCTGTTCCATCCTCCTTCCTTTCTTCTATATTACCCATCAAGAACATGAATGATCTGGGATTCTGCAATGGATTACTAAATTGATTGCAAAGTCTGGAATTTTCTACTGTCCTGCACACCTGTGAGCTGTAAGTCAGGACTTCTTAAATCTTATAAACTACGTTTTATTAAGAAATGTATTTCTTGGGTTTATGGGATTGTGCCTGCTAGTAAAAAAAACAAACAAAAAAAAAAAAAAAAAAAAAAAAAAAAAAAACAAAGTAAGAGCATAATTTCACCACTTCTACCTGTGACGACCATAGTTGCATCTGCTCATCCATTAATTTAATCTTACCTTGAATTCTGCCCAGTTTTTCATTACTATATCCTTCCATCAGATACTTTGCACCACATTTTCTAAGAACTGGCAACCAAAGTGTACCACTCCCCCTCTTATACTGACATGGTAATAGATTTTCACAAGTGTAAGCCATACAATGTACCAAAAGTGATAAATTCCCACAGTACACTGTGGTTTGTCATCTATATCTACTAGCCAGAACATATGGACCTCGGTAAATAAATGTACTGATTTCCAGTTATTGACAAAATGTCATTACTCCTCCTTCAATGTGTAATTGTCTAACTCTACAGTCAGCCCTGCCTTATGTCTCTACCTATACTTATTAACCTGAACCCTGTTACTCACTACTCCCTGTGTCCGATTACAGTATAAGATTATAACTTTTTAAGGCAAAGTCATCTTTAGTCCTACTTCACTTTAAACTCTTTCCAAAAACACCAAACTAACCATGTTGAAAGCCTTCCTGATGTCAAATAAAACCATTTCTGCTTTCCTCCCGCCTCTCCCTTCTGCTTCCAAAGAGAAAGTTATTGTGATCTTCAGATCTACGGCATTCCCAAAACCACCACTTTTCATCTTCTAAACTGCAGATAAGTTGCTCTTACATAACTGCAGGCACTGTTGTGTAAATCTTAACATCTACATTTATTAATCATATCAGTACTTAGTTTGCAGGATCTTTCCCTACCCTGCAATCCCTTTGGTAATGCTATCAGATTATATGCTTCCCCACACAAGTGTGGAATCTTTCCCCATCTTCCCCCTGTTATGAGTTAAGGACATCAGCTATATCAGGAGAAAGTTGCTGTACTTCTGTCTTTTAATTGTCAGCCAGTTATCTGTCTCCCCTTCCACACATTGCCATTCATCATTTGCCTCATAACCTGATCTTGTTTGATGAAATTACCCAAATGTGCTTCTGTTCTCTTCCATTAGCACTGGAAAACTGCTTATAACATAGTTCCCTCCTTCTCCTCAAGTCAGCTGATATTACACTCCATTTCACTATGGAACATCTCATAAAAAACTGCAACATTTTTTCTTAGCTCCTCAGAACTCGCAAATGTGTTCCTTTCGTCTGTTAAACTGTGCACTCCACATCTTTCATTTCTGTCCTTCAATTTGAATGCAGGCAATTAAACTTATACTTCAGATATCCCAATATGGCCTTCTATGACCATTTTTCTGTAGTCATACTGGTAGAATCTACTTTCTAAAGTGTTTCACGAAGCCAACTATCTTGTTCATAGGTTCATAGGTTCATAGGTTCATACTAGGCTATCTGCCCTAGGGCATTTATAAGCCTAGCCAGAGTTGTGTGGCTTTCACCACCCCTTAGGTTGAAGAATACTATACCCATTAGTTTGCTGTGCCTCTGTCCAGCAGTGATACAGAGATGATCCCCGGGGTAAACCTACGATCTCCCATCCACTGGTCAAGATTCCTCTTGAACAGAGCCAGCGAGGTGCTCTGTCTCACATGGACCGGGATTCTGTTCCACAGCATAGGGAGTCTCTGTGTGATGAATCTGTCCCTCCAGCACGTCCTATTTATATCCGTGTTGAGGTTTAAGTCTCTTGCTCTTGTGGCTCTGGTGGATTTGGATTTTTTGAGGTGGACCATGTCCATTAATTCCGGGTTGGACATGGCCTTGTATGTCAGGCACAGGTCACCTCTGAGCAGACGGTATGCGACTGAATAGAGCTGGAGTTTCTTCAGTTGGGCAGCATATGGCATATTTTTGAGCCCCTTTATCCTTTTGGTGAGGAACTTTTGGGGTCTTTCCAATTGCTGCAGGTGTCGGGTAAGATACATTCCGAATGGGGCATTGTACTCAGTCATTGGTCTGATAAGTGAAGAGTACAGGGTAACGATGACCTCCCTTGATCTGGATGTGAATCCCTTCATAATCAGGTGGGCAATGTAGAAGGTCCTCCTAACCACTTTGGCAATGTGAGTGTCAAAAGAAAGGTTACTGTCAACTTGGGTCCCCAGGTCCCTGATAACCTCTTCTGTGCTTAATGGATTGCCACCTATGTGGTAACTTAGGGTTACCTTGTTTGTACCAAAGGGTATGACTATACATTTTTTGGCGTTTAGCTTAAGGCCATGGCTCTGGCACCAGTTATCCGTTTCTATGAGACCTCTCTGAAGGATATCTGTGTCTGATGGATTTTCAACTATGGCGCCCAGTTTGCAGTCATCTGCAAACTTTGTCAGCCACAATCCTCCTATGTTTGCCTGCACTTCTGAAAAGTAGATGCCGAACAAGAGGGGGCCCAGGACTGAGCCCTGTGGGACACCGCTTGTGACCGGCAGTCTGACATGGCACCAGCAACTCTAACCCTGTGGGTTCTGTCCTTGAGCCAGTTTGCAACCCATCTTGTGACATATGGGTTTACATTTAAGCTGGTGAGCTTTTCTATGATACCTGAGTGGGGTATTGTGTCGAAAGCTTTTGCAAGGTCAAGGTAGGCTGTGTGAACTGCCTTATCCTCATCAATGGCCTTGGTGACTGTTTCAAAAAAGTCGACCAAGTTCAAGAGGCATGATCTGCCCTTGACAAAGCCGAATTGGGTAGGATCCAATGTCTGTAGGTCCCCTATGTCTTTATTTATGAGTTCCATTATGATCCTCTCTATAGCTTTGCAGACCAGGCTTGTTAAGCTTATGGGGCAGTAATTACCAGAGTCCGTAGAAGCACCGCCTTTGTGGAGTGGGACCACAGTTGCCGTACGCCACTCTTTGGGTACGTATCCTGTGGTAAGGCTAAGATTAAACAGCAGCCTTATGTGTGGGTTTAGTTCCTCATTGAGTTCATGTAGCACACAGCCGGGGACACCATCCGGTCCCATTGATGCTGTGTTTTTAGCTTTAGAGAGAGCAGCTCTTACCTGGGCATTTGAGATGATTGGGAGGCTACACTCTGCTGGGATAGATATTTCTCCTTTTGGGGGGGGATGGGAGAAATTTTCACTGAACCTGTCATCCAGTATGTTTGCAATGTCTGTGGGTTCAGTGATTTTTGTATCATTTTGGACTAATTCTGAGCATATCTGGGAGTTTCCACCCAGATTTCTAACATAGCTAAAGAAGGCCTTATGATTGTATTTTGAGTCCTTGGCGATTTTTCTCTCAAAGTTGGCCTTGGATGATTTTATGAGTGATCGTAGTTTTTTACTAGTATTGATCAGAGATGTCTTCCCTTTTAGGGATTTTGCTCTATCTTGTAGTAGCTTTCTCCCCTTGTTGTAAAATTTGTTTATGGCTGGGGTCCACCAGATCGGGCGCTTGCCTTTGGTGGAAAGGGTCTTGATTTTATTTGGGATTGCTTGATCCATGCAATCCTGGAGGTGCTCGTAGAAAGCATTTGTAAGGGATTCAGCAGCGTGGGTTGTGGTTTCCAATGGCTCTGGGGCCTTGAAGGATACTACACCAGTCTTAAGAAGTGTGAAGTTGGCTTTTGAGAAGTTCTTCACTGTGGTCTTTTTTGTTGGGGGTGGGGGCAGGATGTGGATCTCCAGTGAGATTAGTTTATGGTCTGATCTCACCAATGAGGCATATACTTCCGGTGTGGAGCATTTTGTCCCCATGTTTGTGATGATCAGGTCTAGTATATTTTCACCTCTTGTGGGAATGGTGACAAGTTGTTCCATGGCATTTGAGTTTATGAACTCCAGGAACCTTTGGGCTATGGTATTGGGGCTTGAGTAATGTTCCCAGTCTATGTTTGGGTAGTTGAAGTCACCCAATATGATGGTGTTTGGAGAGACATTTATACTCTCCAGTGTCTTCAGGAAGGCTGTGTGGGGTTCCTGAGTTTGAGAGGGTGGCCTGTAACATGCTACAAACTGTAGAGCAGTTTTGCCTATGGTTAATTACACCTGAATAGTCTCTGATGCTTCGTGAGTTGCCACCAGCCTGGAGGTGTGGGAATCCTTGATGAATATGGATACACCCCCTCCTTTTGTGGTACGGTCTGGGTTTTGGGGCCAGAACGCATGATATGAGGTAAAACCTGATAGTGCCGGGGTGATCTCAGGAGCCTTGAACCAGGTTTCAGTCACAGCACAGACATCGATGTTCTCCATACTGAGGAGGGCTTCGAGGGCGTGCATCTTGAGATTTAGACTTCTGGCATTGAGCAGCATTACCCTTAATTTTTTTCCATTATTGTTTTCTAGGGCGGTGGGTTTAGAATTTGAGCCTTGTCTAAAAAAGGCACTATGGGGGTGGCAAGAGCCTTTGCCAATATCCGGAAACCCAGGGGTGACATGTGCAAGTCATCCCTTGCGAAGCAGTGTGGCTTGTCAAGCATGTCATTTCAGGCAGACAGACATTGGATCCCCTTAGAATGACACCAGAAATTAAGCCAATTATTAAAACTGATCATTTTGTCTCTGTATTGTGGCATCATTCTTGGTGAAGGTAGGATACTGCTCAGGGTCAGGGTCATACCAGCCTGGGCTACATAATCTGAGAGCTCCTTTATGTCTCTTTTCATGTAGTCCAGGGAGGTACGTCTCAGGTCATTCACACCGGCATGGACAATGACTGAGTCATACTTGTACTTGCTGTGGAGTGACCTGAGTGCTTGTGTTATGTGGCAGATTCTAGCGCCCGACAGGCAGCTTACTGTGACCCTCTCCTTGTTCAGTCTGGTGAGTGGGATGTCAGTGTGTCTGACTATGGAGTCACCTATGACAAGTGTGTCTAGCATTGTGTTTGGCCTTAAGGGCTGTGACTGATTTACACACTGACTTTGTGATCTATGTGTTGCTTGTGTTATGTCATGAGGTGGCAGTTGTTTGGGTGTCTGCTTTGGAGGCCTCCGCTGTTTTGGTAGATTTTTGATCAGTGCCTCCGAGTATGTCTTTGTGTGTTTATGTGTTTGATTTGTAGTTGTGATAGTTCTATGTGAGACTGGGTTTATGGTGTGTGTGGTTACCTTCTCCTCCTGTCTGGTTTTGCCAGTCCTGAGTTGAGAGAGCTCAGCCTCCAGTTTGGCTATATAGTTGCATATCTAGTATGTATTTGTGTTTTGTGGGAAGAGGAGAGGGTTGTCTGTACATGAGGCAATTGTAACATTGCCTCAATATTCCCAGATTCACCAGCTGAGCAGGAGAAGATGCTAGCAACTGACCCTTTGACATGCTAGAAGAAATGAAAAAGTTTGCTGTGTAACTGAGTCAGAAAGGACCTATAGGGAAGTGGGTACTCAAGGGGGGTTTAAGCTAATGAAGTACTTTGTATAATATAGAAGTGCTTTACCCGACTAAAAAATGCTTTAGGAACAAGTGCTGAGCTTTACAGATAGAGAATAGACTGTTTAGATTACAAGTAGAGCAGTTCTAAGGGAAAAAATGAAGAGCAGACTTTACGGAGCCAGAAATAGTTTAACCTTGTTTAACCGGCGCTGCCCGATGGTGCTCTAGTGGCAACTCCGCGCTAAATGCAGAAAAGGCAATAAGTCAGTAGTACAGGCTAGCACACTTTAGTGGGCAGCCAAGCAATTAAATTAAACAGCAAACAAACACTTTTAGACTTGAATTAGACTAATTTCGACTAAAATGTACTTTTAAGTGCAGATAATAAAAAATGCAGTAAATAACTATGAAAACAGTTAAAGCTTGCTCTAGGTAAGCAGTAGAAGGTAAAACAAATATAAAAACAGCAGGATACTTAATCAGGAAAGCAGTCGCTTTTTTCAGTTCTCTGTAGCCAGGAAGACTCAACAGGACCACGTGGAGCTGTGTCTGAGCAATATGGCTTCAAAAAATGCCAGAGGCAGATTTTAACCAGGGAACTTCAAAAGAGCTAGAAATGGTCCAAAATGACCAATTACTACAGCTTCTTGTGCTGAGGTCACTTCCCTCAAGGACAGGTAGGCTATTCAAGGCTCCCCACTCCCACTGGTGAGCTAAGAAACTTCCTTCTATCCAAGTAAGGCAATGGACAACACAGGAACTACAACACAGCCCAGGATACAGCAAGGCCTGTAAACTGGTCTAACTAGTTTAGGAGAGGCAGGAAAACAAGGAATATTTTTTGTTTTTTTGTTTTAAATAGAAACACACAGAAATGCAGAAAAGGCAATAAGTCAGTAGTACAGGCTAGCACACTTTAGTGGGCAGCCAAACAATTAAATTAAACAGCAAACAAACACTTTTCGACTTGAATTAGACTAATTTCGACTAAAATGTACTTTTAAGTGCAGATAATAAAAAATGCAGTAAATAACTATGAAAACAGTTAAAGCTTGCTCTAGGTAAGCAGTAGAAGGTAAAACAAATATAAAAAACAGCAGGATACTTAATCAGGAAAGCAGTCACTTTTTTTCAGTTCTCTGTAGCCAAGAAGACTCAACAGGACCACGTGGAGCTGTGTCCATAATGCTGTTTGAATTGTACATAACTTAATTTCTAATTCCTTGACCTTGTGTTAATGTTGTTTTAGAGATTTCTTTTGTTATCCATAATCATTTTCCTGTATCCCAACATCCTGCTACCCCACCAAATACACTCAATGCCTTCTTACAAAATTCAGACTCATTTCTGCAGGAAAAGAGGATGATGAATTGTTGTGATCTTGTCATTGGACAAAATGACTCAGACGTTTATGTCTTCTGTAGCAGTTCCCAGAAGTGCCAGAGGTCTTGAATGGATTTTTGTGCTGATTATATTTGACAACACTGCTATGACTATAGCAGGTGGTAGTTGTGTTCCCATGGTGATGTGGCATTTGTTTCTTGGTCCTGCTGTTCCTTTTGCTGATGTTGCATTTGAACAAGGAATATAAGACAAGGTATAAGAAGGAATTTTTCTGGGAACCAGTAAGATACTGAGAAATTTAAGCCATTAAGGACTGACATTGTTTTTAGAACAGTTTGGACACCTGGATTTAACTCTGTTCCTGTTCCATATACTCCTACTGCACTATCCTGCTGATTATTCCACTTATTCTTCAGGCACTTTCTTTAACACCCTGTGAATAACTGGAATTGTTTCTTACATTCTGATCTGAAGACTTTGCTGTGAGTCCACATGTAATTCTCTTAGATGTACTGTCTTTTGCTAAATATGTCCAATTTTCTTTTGGAAGATCACATTTGGTAGGAGTTTTGCTTACTTAAGACATCTATAGATTTTCTGTTATGCAATATGCCAGTGTACTTGGGCAGTCAGTTGCATTTGCCACCACTGCTGAAGCACTTCATTTTTCTATGCCTTTTCTTCATTTATGTTGAGCCCAGTTTTAAGATCTACTGTCTGCTGTTTATCTGGATCTCATTATTCTTCACACATTGTCTCCAGGATTTCGGACTGTATGCATGTTGATCGATTTTTCAAAGGGCCTAGCACAAAGTAAGGCTTGATTATACTAAGTGTCTTTCCCTTATAACCCCCCCCCCCCAACTTGTAGTATAACATCTATATCTCTAGATAGATAGATGGATAGATAGATAGATAGATAGATAGATAGATAGATAGATAGATAGATAGAGATACAGATATATATAGCTAAACAGATAAACACACACACACACACACACACACACACACACACACACACACACACACACACACACACACACACACACACACACACACACACACATGCGCACGCACACGCACACCACCACTACCACCACCACTGCTTGTTATATTATTATTGTCTATCTGTTAACACAAAGGACTAAAACCCTGGCATGTTAATAAGCTGTTTCATGTTCCAAGGTACAGGCTTTGAATCTTTCTACATTCATTTGCCTACAATGTGACATTGAGTACATCACATAACCAGACAGTGCTTTGGGGCAATTGGGAATTTGGGCTAGGCTTCTTAATGGTCTCTTAGATTGCATGCCTATTAACTACCTACAAACCTATTGATTATTTATTATTGCTGGTTTGTCTGTCTTAGCAGTTGCTAGGGCTCAGAAGTTAAGTCTCATTGCTGTTTTATGCTGTTCCCCCTGCCTTTCCACAATTAACTTATATTATTGTATTTTAACCATTTTAATTTTTCTTTTATGCTACCATTCTATTTTGTATTTTATCTCCATGGGTATTAGTGTCAACCACTCGTTTTTATATTGCAGCAAGTCTACTCTTTTTTGGTTAGGACCTTTAATCAGCCTACTTTTATATATTTCAGCTATGTAAGCACAAGCAATCATGGTATCAGATGAAGGTAGGCCAATGTGAGCAGTTCTGGATGCACTGTCCTAGTGGGCCACCGGGCTGACTGCTGCTTTCCTGGGGTGAAACACCAGAGTTATATTCTCTGTGTGGTACTCATGGTACTCAGAGATCTGCTTTTTTCATCAGTGGGAAGCACACAGGAGTCTGTGGATCCTTTTAGGATGCTTTATATGAATACTGGGATCATCTCTGACTTTGTTGCATGATGCTGACCTTGCTTTTGTTTTGGAGACATGGATCAGTGATAACTACAGTCGCACTTAGCTGCTGTAATTCCACATGGGGTCTCCATGATACAATAATAGATAAGGGTAAGATCCAGAGTGGAGCCGCTCTCTGCAGTTAACTCAGGCTTTGTCTAACTCAGGCTGCCAGTAGAATGACCAACTGCTTTGAGGTTGTCCTTGCTGTAAGAGCAATTGTTAGATTTCTATTTATTTACCACCCATGAGGCTACATAATTAAATTCCTGTAGGAGTTCACTGACTTTCAAATTGAGTCCTAGCTCACAAGTATCTAGCTGTGTTGTTGACTTCAATATTTAGACTGCTGATGAGTCAGTGGTTCTTGCTAAGGAATTCAACTGAGTTATGAAAGGCTTTGGGTTTGCTTAGGTTATTAACTACACAACATAATAGATTAGGTCATGTGAAGGCCTTAGATCTGGTGGTGGTGGAACCGGTCTTTTGGTCTGACCACCTCATTGTACACTTTTTGCTGAAGCTCCCATACTGTAGTCCCCAATCTTGTGTTGAAAGATTGGTTTTATTAAACACATTACTCCTGGTATTTTTTTCTTCTACAGTCTTTTAGTTCCTCCTAGACATTGGTGCTGACTCACTTGATGCCATGGTAAGTGACTATCATAGGTTATTATCTTTGGCATTCATGAGGTCAGGGGCAGAGGCTGGAGTGCTGATAGTGGCAAATGGGTCTGTGGAGCAAAAATCAGCATATACTTACCAAGATGACAGCTCTCATAAGAAGGCAGCTTACCTATGCAGCATGATTGCAGCAGCAGCTAACTGACCAGTACTCTGTGTCACATGATGAACAGACTGTGCAGCCCAATCCCTTTTACTACTTGTAGTGCCTTATCTGCCCAAAGTCTGAGTCTGCTACTCATTTGTTGTGTTGACAAGATTGTTACTAATAGGTCTGCTCTACCACAGTCTGACTCCATGGGCTTACCTGTAGACTCCGGCTGTCACTGTTTGACATGTTAGATGGTGTTTGACATTCCTAATTATGATAAGGTCTTGACTATTATCTCTGGTATGTAGACTGTAATTTCCAGGCTGGACTCTTGTCCATGTATGCTGGTTCTGGTTATTCTTAATGTTCTAGGTCCAGTGACATTTCAGATTTTGATTTCCTCGTTGGAGTCTGGAATTTTTCCATCAGGCTTGAAGATGGCCTTGTTACACCTACCCTCATAAAGGCTTATTGATGACTACTGTCATATCTCTAACCTTCTATCTGTGATCTCCTTCATGATGCTAGAGTGGCTTATATCCTAACTCTCTGTGTGTACTCAGAAGGCTTGTTCTACTATTTATATCTATTTTTCCTACACACTTAACTGTGGAATACTACAAGGCTTGATCTTTGACCCTCTTCTGTTTATGTTTTTTTTTTTTTTTTGTGTGTGTGTGTGTGTGTGTGTGTGTGTGTGTGTGTGTGTGTGTTTGTATTTACTACAGTGTGGAGATCTTATAAGGGAAGGTACTTAATATACCATTGTTAGGTTGGTGATACCCAGTTCTGCCTCTTCTTACTATAGGAAGAAATAGTGAGTATGCATTTGATTGCAGACAACTGCAAGGCCTTTCACTCATTGTTAGAAAACAACTGGTTGAAGCTCAGCACTCCCAAAACTAAGACTATGGCAGTTCACACTATCTTGATGAAGTTCTCTACTCCCTTCCTTCCCGATTACATCTTTTATGGAGGAAATGGACTTGAATTTCTGGACAAGGTGTGTAATTTAGGTCTGATTTTGGACACTCCATGACCAAGTGTCTACCATAGTGAAATCTTACTGTTTCCTTCACTACAAATCTCCAAGATCAAACTTTTGTTACCTCAAGCTGATCTGTACGTAGTTGTCTATGTCTTGGGCTCACCTTACCTGAAACTGCCACAAGACCCTCTATGTGGAACTTTTAGACACAGAGCTTGAACAACTAAGTTACCGACTGATACTTAACATTTTCAACATGCTAGACATGTTCTGCATAGCCAACATTGGCTTCCAGTTCATTTCAGAATTGTTCTCAAAGTTCTAGTTTTAGCTAATTTGTCCTTTCATGACATCAGCCCCTCTTACCTGAAGGGGTTGGTGGTGCTGTACTCAGCTACTCAGGTTCCCAGGGTTCCTCACCTTGAATATCCAGAGACAATACTGTATCCAAACGTCACTCTGATGCACCAGTATATAGGGTATGTTCCTTAGTAAACTAAAGAATTACAAACACTGGTTCAGAAAAAAAAAATTCAGTTCCTTAAATGCATCTGTGCATCAGGAGACTACTGCAACTTGAAAGTGCTTTTCCCATTGGGAAATCTGTGAAAGGACAATTAGTAATTACAAAACTGTGTACAAACTTTCTGTGGTACTTAGCAAATCCAAGGAAAGTAAAGTCTTCACATGCCTTTTACTGGGTCATGCAGACCATTTGTGGCTTCTTCTTAAAGAGGAGTGAATGACAGACTGAAACAAAGGCTTTGTTAAAACCAATACATTTTCTGACATCAATGACACTATCTTCTATCTTACGGACTTGCACATGTGATCAGGGTGGTTTATGTTTCATATCATTTTCTAAAGATGTATTATATTTATGTAAAAATTGTACATGGGATTGCATTTTTTAATATTTTTGGGAATAGGAAGTAGGAGAGTAGGAAGTTTGTACATGAAATGAAGGGAAACACTGCACAGGAAGAGGAAGACTTAGTTGGGTGTGTGGGCCTCCCTGTGGTAAATTTATTTCACATTTGAAATGTTTTAAGTTTTTTAAAGATATCAATCTATTTCTTTTAGAAGAAGGCTGATTTGTTCCTATACCATTGTTTAAATAAGTATCCCTTGGGCTTATATGGTGTCCACATTCAGCCCTGGAGTTATCCATGACTTGTTCCTTTCCTTAAACAGTGAACATCCGTGGGGGCTGGGATCAACCAAGGAGTGAGTATAACTTTAGCATATGAAGTACTATACTAGAAAAATATGTTGAAATATGAAGTACTAGACTGGGAAAAATAAATCCTGGAATGAGATAATGTTTCAATATTTTATTTATTTTTTTTATTTATACTTTGTTGTTCAGGTTAGTCCCTCTAGGCCAATTGCATCTTTTCAGGTGAGAACTAAGGTAGTGTTCATACTGACTAAGGGAAATTTGGCCAGAACACTGGGAGATATCCACTAATCCCTGGAGTTCCTAGATGACACTGGAAGGTTGCTACTGCAGTTCCATGAATTCCAAAATGGAGGAGAGTGCAGCAGAACTGGAGAGAAGAGCAGGAGAAAATGTCCTGAAGGAAGGAGAAGGAGATGAAGTAACTGTTACAGAGTTGGAAAGTTAAGGACTGCATAAATGCTTGTAGATTTGATGAACCAGTCAGAGCCAACTGAAGAAGATGCAAGATGGAGTGACATGGAGGGAAGAGTATTTCAGAAAGAAGAAAGTGAAACTGGAAACACAAACAACAGCGGGTGAAGGGGAGACATTGTAGGTAGTCTCCTCTAGTGGAGTAGTTAGTTTTCAGTTTTTACCTCTGCAACAGCATTTTTGTTACAAGAAAGAAGTTATGCAGATGCAGCAAGGCAAGGAAGAAAGGAACAAGGAAGTGAGGGAGGACAAACATTTGCAATTTCCACAACAGCCACAGAGAAGACTACCAGTGGTAAGAATAAAAAGCCAAAGTGATGGCAGTGTGAACAGACATGACAGTATGGATAGTATTATTTTGTCACTAGAGTTTAACATCAAAGCCATAAAAGCATTAATTCATTTGGGAGATGATTTTTTTTTCTGAAATGACATTTGAAAGCTTTAACTTGCTAAAAATAAATATGACTGAAACTAATAAAAAAAGAAAGAAAAAATACAGTAGCACCCCACAAAGACTACTTATTTCACAATTTCGGACTACAACTAGAAATAAAATGAATGTGCAGTTTAAGACTCCAGATATGGATGAGCATAAGTTATAAGTGTTTTTATCTTTCACTATACAGTAAAGTACATTACTTTACAAAAATCTGTGATGAAAGAAATGAATGGATTGGCATTTGGGAAACGTGGGTAACAATGGGTGTTAATGATGAGAAAATTCAACATATTTGAAATGCAATAATTGTAAATGGTAAGAGAGGATTTGTTAGGTACTAGGGCCAATAAAAAACATGTTGTTTCTGTTGGGATGAAAATCATTTAGTACAAGACTGTAACAGACAAAAGTGTTGCCAATGTGAGGACAGGGAACATACAGCAAAAAAACGGTAAGCCTTTTTGAAGAAAATGTCAAGAATTTAGACAGTTCTGGTCTGACTGTCCCATATTAGAAAAGGAAAGTGTAGATGAAGAGGAAATCATAGAAGAAATACAGACAGTAGATAATATTACTACAGATGATGTTGAAAGAAAAGATGGTATAGGGGAAGGGGATACTGTAAAAGGTTAAACAATGAACAGGTAGTTAGAGAAGAAATAATTCAAAGTGAGGCTATTAATATACATGAATAGAATAGATTTGTAATTTTAGAAAATGATGAATAAGAACAGAGAGAACTAGAGACAGGAAAAGAATAAGAACAAGACAGTAAAAAAATCAATTGATTTGGAGACTTCAGAGAAGGAAAAGAAAAATAAGATCTGGAAGTAAAACACTTACAAAAAATGAAAAGGATAATACAGAAATTATAGCATTACATGTGATTAGCATTATAAATGATATAAGATGTTTCGTGGTGGATGAATGGTGTAAAAAATAAACACAGATTTTTTTTTTTTGCTTACTAGATACCAGATGTAACAAAGATGAAAAAAGGAAAAAAACAGAGACATTATGGGGGGGGGGGGGGTACAAATTGTATGATAGAAAAAGAAACATGTCCTGAAATAGGAATTCTTAGAAAGCATGACAAAATAAGAATTATAGATTTAACAATAGTAGTACCAGGAAAGGTAGTGATATGAGAATGAAACAAAAATAAATAAGATTAAGTATTATTTAAAAAAAGATTATTATTTATGCATATAATAATATGACAGATAGAAAATAGTTGTTTGAAGACATCAAAAAACATGTTCGTAAATTTGTCAATAGTGTTAGTAGGAGCTTTTAACTGTAACCTGAGGAAAGAAAAAGGAAAAGACAGCACAGGATATTAATCTAGTCAAGGAATTAATAAAATGTGGAGATTTAAAAGTAGGAAAGACTCAAGAATGGACATTTAAAAGGGGAGTTTGTAAGACTGAAATTGATGATATAGTGTACTCTAAAGACATGAAAGAAATAGCAGGGGGAATGCAAATTGCAGATGGAGGAGATTAAAAACAGAGGTTAAAAAATTAGGAAATTATAAGTGAGAAAGGAATATTATAGAAAGATCATATAACAATGAGACCATTTTATAAAAAATGACATAGTGGTGAGTAGTGTATAAGCAGAGATATAGACATATATATTTAGAAGTGGAAATAAAAATAAAAATGAAATAATATGAAATATAAAGACATTTAATGGAATTATGGGAAAGAAACAGGAAGTGACATAATAAGGGAATTAAACGCATATGTATTAAATTAGAGAAAAAGTAAAAAATGTTACATAGGAAAAGTTTTTTTTTCCCTGAAAGGAAACCATGAGCAGATTTCCCCTTATTTATGAAAAGAACTGAAAATGAGAGAAGGAAGTGTGGATGCTATCTTAGATACCAAAGGAGATCTAAAATACAAACAGGAATATATTATGGAGATGGTAGCAATCTTTGAAGAGAAAATGTATAAAAAAAGAGGAAATGGATGGGCAAGAAAAAGATAAATGAAAAAATATGAAAAATTAAGTAATTTTTTGAAAATGATATAACATTAGAAGAATCAGAGGAAGTGATAAAAGAAGGTAAGAAAGAATCAGCACCAGGATTAGATGGTATTAGGAAATGAATAAAGACAAAAGATATACATTTTATAGTTATTAAATGAATGATTGAATGAAGGCATAATGGAATAAGACATATGTAGTGGAGTGATAAAATGTATATGACTAAAGAATGAAAGAAAATATATAACAATTGGAGGCATGTAACACTAGGCAATACTGAATACTGAATACTGAATACTGAATATGTATGAAGATACTTAAAAAGGATGGTGAAAGTATTGGATGAAAGTTGTAAGAGAAGGGATTTATGGTGGAAAAGGAAGAGAGGTGAAATAAATAATTATAGTGAAATAAGTGGCAGAGATGATACTGAAAGAAAATGTAAAAGTAGGACTGACAGCATGTGAGGTAGTTAAAGTGGTTGGTAAAGTTAGCCATGAAACAGTGTGTCAGATTTTAGAGGCCTATGGCAAATGAGAATAAAATATTAATGTAATAAATGTTAAGAAAATTCATGGGCACAAATTATGATAAATAGTTGGATGGGAAAATAAGTATTAAGAAAAGAATAAGATATGGATATCCAATGAGTATATGTTTATTTGTATTAATAATAAATGCAGTAGTACAGACATGCATTTATGAAATGAGGGAGGCAAGATGCAAGATGGAAGGAAATGTTAAATTGCCAATAATGTATGATATATACTGATGATTAAGTTCTAATAATAAAAATAAAAGATGGATAAGTGAAGTTGTAGTAAATATCAAAAGGCTATTAAAAAGCTGGTCTGCAGTTAAAGAAAATGAATTGTAAATGATTTGCTGAGATAAGATATCAATAGAATATATTTCGCAAGAAAAGCCACGGTGGTACAGCGGTAGCATTGTTGCCTCACAGCAAGAGGTTCTCCTGTTCGATTCATGGCTGGAGTGCCTTCTGTGTGGAGTCTGCATGTCCTCCCCATGGTCGAGTGGCCTCCGAAAGACATGCGTGAATGGGCATGCCTTTGCTGAAGGTTGGGCATCAGGCTGGCAACTCGGCACCATAAAAAAAGTCTACTGCCAATCATTAGTGGACCGGAGTTCCACTGTGGCAACCCTTAACCGGGAAAAGCCGAAAAGAAAACATATTTCACAAGAAAAGAAGTAAAATTTTTGAGAGAGACATTTGGTGAGTAGCAACACATAATAAGTCAATGGTAAGAAATACTAAAACAAATAAAAATGTTAGCTTCATGGAAAATTTTTACTTATCATGTCAGAAAAGGATGCATATGCTGAATACTTTTGTATTTGGAAAAAATAGCATATTTAGTGGGAATACATATAGGTTCATAGGTTCATAGGTTCATACTAGGCTATCTGCCCTAGGGCATTTATAAGCCTAGCCAGAGTGTGTTTGGCTTTCGCCACCCATTTTAAATTAATTTTGCTATGCCCTTTTTCGAGGTTAGTATACTGTGCCTCTGTCTAACAGTGGCACAGAAGTGATACCCGGGGTAAACCTACGATCTCCCATCCACTCATCAAGATTCCTCTTGAAGAGAGTCAATGAGGGACTCTGCCTAACCTGGACTGGGATTTTTTCCAGAGTGAAGGGAGCCTCTGGGTTATGAATCTGTCCCTCCAGCATGTCCTATTTATTTCAGTGCTGAGGTTCAAGTCTCTCGAGCGCGTAGCTCGATGGGATTTGGATTTTCTGAGGTGCAGCATGTCCATTAATTCTGGGTTGGACATGGCTTTATACGTCAGGCACAGATCACCTCTGAGCAGGCGGTACGCCACTGAGTAGAGCTGGTGTTTCTTTAACCGGGCAGCATATGGCATCTGTTTGAGCCCTTTGATCCTCTTGGTGAGGTACTTTTGGGGTCTTTCCAGTTGCTGCAGGTGTCTGGTAAGGTACATCCCAAAAGGGGCACTGTACTCAATTATGGGCCTGATGAGGGATGAGTAAAGAGGCACAATGACCTCCCCTGATCTAGATGTGAATCCCTTCATGATTAGATGGGCTATATAAAATGTTTTTCTAACCACTTTGGCCACGTGGTTGTCAAATGAGAGATTGCTATCAACTTGGGTCCCCAGGTCCCTAATTACTTCTTCTGTACTTAATGGATTACCACCTATGTGGTAATTTGTGGGCACTTTGTTTTTGCCAAAGGGGATGACTATACACTTCTTGGCATTTAGCTTGAGGCCATGGCTCTGGCACCAGTTGTCTGTTTCTATGAAGCCCTTTTGGAGGATGCTTGTGTCGGCTGGAGAGTCGATTATGGCACCCAGTTTGCAGTCATCTGCAAACTTGGTCAGCCACAGTCCTTCCGTGTTGGCCTGTACCTCCGAGAAATATATACCGAACAAGAGAGGTCCCAGGACTGAGCCTTGTGGGAAGCCACTTGTAACTGGTTTGGAGTCTGACATGGCTCCAGCAATTCTAACCATGTGGGTTCTGTCCTTGAGCCAGTTTGCAACCCATCTAGTGACATAGGGGTTTATATTTAAGCTGGTGAGCTTATCTATAATGCCCGAGTGGGGTATTGTATCGAAGGCTTTTGAGAGGTCCAGGTAGGCTGTGTGGACCACCTTCCCCTCGTCAGTGGCCTTGGTGACTGTTTCAAAGAAATTGACCAGGTTTAAGAGGCAGGATCTGACCTTAACAAAGCTGAACTGGGTAGGATCCAGTGTCTGTAGGTCCCCAATATCTTTATTTATGAGGTCCATGATGATCCTTTCCATAGCTTTGCAGACCAAGCTAGTCAGGCTTATGGGGCGATAGTTTCCAGGATCCGTTGAGGCACCACCTTTGTGGAGAGGGACCACTGTTGCTGTACACCATTCTTTGGGTACATATCCTGTAGTAAGGCTGAGATTGAACAGTAGTTTTATGTTTGGGTTTAGCTCTTCTTGGAGTTCATGTAGGATGCAGCCCGGGACATCGTCTGGTCCCATTGATGCTGTGTTTTTTGCTTTGGAGAGGGCGGCTCTTACCTGAGCATCTGAGATGTCAGGGGGGCAGCACTCTGTTGGGATAGATATTTGCCCTTTTGGTGGGGAGGGGGGGAGTTTGCGCTGAACCTGTCAGCTAGGATGTTGGCAATGTCTGTGGGTTTGGTGCATTTTTTGTCATTTTGGACTAATTTTGAGTATATTTGGGAATTCTCACCCAGGTTCCTAACATAACTAAAGAAAGCCTTGTGATTATCCTTAGTGTCCTGTGCAATTTTTCTCTCGCAGCTGGCCTTAGATGATTTTATGAGTGCCCGTAGTTTTTTGCTAATACTGATCAGAGATGCCTTCCCTTTTTGGGATTTTGCTCTATCATGTAGTAGCTTCCTCCTTCTATTGTATAGTTTGTTTATGGCTGGGGTCCACCAGACAGGACATCTGCCTTTGGAGGATTGGGTCTTGGTTTTATTTGGGATTGCATGATCCATGCATTCCTGAAGGTGTTCATAGAATACGTTTATAAAGGATTCTGCAGTCTGGGCCGTATTTTCCACAGGCTCGGGGGCTTTGAAGGATTCCACCTCAGTTTTGAGGAGTGTGAAATTTGCTTTAGAGAAGTTTTTCACTGTGGTTTTCTGGGCAGGGGGTAGGGTCGGGATGTGAATATCCAGTGAGATTAGTTTATGGTCTGATCTTACCAGTGAGGGATACACTTCTGGTCTGGAGCATAGAGTCCCCATGTTGGTGACGATTAGGTCCAGTATATTTTCCCCTCTTGTGGGAGTGGTAACAAGTTGTTCCATAGCATTTGAGTTTATAAATTCTAGGAACCTTTGGGCTAGGGTGTTGGAGCTAGAGTAATGCTCCCAGTCTATGTTTGGGTAGTTGAAGTCGCCCAATATAATGGTGTTTGGAGAGACCTTCATATTTTCCAGTGTTCTCAGGAAGGCTGAGTGGGGTTCCTGGGTTTGGGAGGGTGGTCTGTAGCAGGCTCTAAACTGGAAGGCAGTTTTACCCACTGTTAGTTGCACATGGATAGTCTCTGATGCTTTGTGCTGTGCCACCAACCTGGAGATGTGGGTATATTTGACGAATATTGATACTCCCCCTCCTTTTGTGGTTCGGTCCAAGTTTTGGGGCCGAAAAGCATGGTATGAGGTATAACTGGTAGTGCTTGGGTGCTCTCGGGAGCTTTGAACCAGGTTTCTGTTACTGCACAGATATCGATGTTCTCCATGCTAAGAAGAGTTTCGAGTGCGTGCATCTTGAGGTTTAGACTTCTGGCGTTGAGTAGCATTACTCTTAGTTTCTTATCCCTTGTGATACCTATGGAGGTGGTTTTGTCTTTTGAGCCTTGCCTAAAAAAAGCACTATGGGGGTAGCAAGAGCCTTTGCCAATATCCAAAAGCCCAGGGGTGACAGGTGTAAGCCATCCTTAGCAAAGCATCGTGGCTTGTCGAGCATGTCATCCCAGGCTGACAGGCATTGGATCCCCTTTGAATGACACCAATACTTAAGTCAATTGTTGAAATTGATCATCTTGTCTTCATATTGTGGCATCATTCTTGGTGAGGGTAAGATGCTACTCAATTTCAAGGTCATACCGGCCTGGGCTACATGCTCAGAGAGCTCCTCTATGTCTCTTTTCATGTAGTCCAGGGAGGTACGTCTCAGGTCATTCACACCAGCATGGACAATGACTGAGTCATATTTGTACTTGCCTTGGAGTGACCTGAGTGCTTGTGTTATGTGGCGGATCCTAGCACCTGACAGGCAGCTCACCATGACCTTCTCCTTGTTCAGCCTGGTGAGCGGGACGTCAGTGTGCCTGACGATAGAGTCACCTATTACAAGTGTATCAGGTGTGTTGTTTAGCCTTAAGTGCTGTGACTGTTCGGCACACTGGCTTTGTGAGCTATGTGTTGCACGTGTTTTGTTTTGGGGTAGCAGTTGCTTGGGTGTCTGCTTTGGAGGTCTCTGCTGCTTAGGCAGATTTTTATTTAGAGCCTCCGAGTATGTTTTTGTGTGTTTATGTGTTTGGTTTGCTGTCGTGGTAGGTTTATGTGAGACTGGAATTGTAGTGAGTGTGGTTTCCTTCTCCTCCTGACTGGTTACACCAGTACTGAGTTGAGATAGCTTAGCCTCCAGTTTGGCTATATGGTTGCATCTCTCACATGTGTTGGAATTTGTTGGGAGGAGGAGAGGGTTGTCTGTGTACATTAGGCAGTTGTAACATTGCCTCAAGATTCCCAGATTCACCAGCTGGACTGGAGAGGAGATTGACAACTGACCTTTGGACATGCTAGAATAGTATTGGGAATTCCTTTATAATTGAAAAAAGGGCCAATGGGGAACAAGGTACTCAAGGGGAGTTTGTGAGGGTGTAGTGCTTTTAATTTTTTAGTGCTGACTTATATAATTGTTTTAGTGAGCAAGTGCCAGGTAACTTAAATGCAATGTGTTACAGGTAACTTAAATGCAAAAATGACAAACAGTAACTTTCTTTCAAGTGAAACAAGAAAATAAGTACAGTAAGCAATGCAGATATCACTAGGGATCCACAGAAGCACTGAAAAGCCGCGTTTTAGGTGGAATTAGCCGTTTCAGGGAAATAACAAGCAAACAAACAACAAGCATACAACAAAGCTAGATTCAACAGGCCTGGATCTAGTCTATGCTACAGCAAACAAGGTGTACCAATTTCAGTAAGAAACAGTTCAAATATGCAGGCACTATAAGCCTTTAACCAGAAATTTCCAGCTCAGAAGGGCAGAGTCCAGCCTCTCCTCCCACAAGAGTGCAGACCACGAACCTTCTTAATGTAAAATAACTGGCCTGAAGCCCAAGTGCTTAAACCAGAACTAATACACTTATAGAATATCAGACACTGAGCCCTCAATCAGCAGTTCCCAACTTAGAAGGATGTAAGCTACCTGTCCTGCCACAACAGTGCAGGCCACAAACCTTCCTAATGTAAAACAACTGGTCTGAAGCCCAAGTGTTTAATCCAAAAGACTTAGAATGATAGCTACACTTTAATCAAGTTACTACCAAGCAGTAATAAGTACAATTGAATACTTTAAAGAATGCCTGGATTAGTGATCAAGTTATACAAACAAAAACATACATGTTTCTCACTCAAATAGTAAAAAAGTTGGAGTTTTATATTTCATTTGGGGCTCAAGGGTACACCTGGAAGAAGAAGTATAATATATAATAAAAACAAAGAAGGTGGTTTGAGTTTTACAAAAAAAAAAAAAAAAAATCCAGTGGTGCATTTAGCATATATGCATTTATTTTTGGGTAATGAGAAAAGTAAAAGAAAAACAAAAAAAAATGATAGGTAAGATGCTATGTGAAAAATATAACAATGTCTGGGCAAAAAACAGGGAAAATTAAAGAAAATTCAACATGATGGAAGAAAAAGAATATGACAAAAATAAAATTATAGAAGTTAAAAGTAAGTGAGGTTGATGTGAAAAGAATGGCATAATATTTTAGATTTTTTGTGGGTGTACCCATGGAAGAAATTAAAAGAAGATGCAAAAAAGGCAATAAAAGACAAAAAAAAAGTCAAAAGGTCTGACATTTTCTTACAAAGCATTGGATCTTTTTGCGGAGAATTTTGTTAGACAGGTTATTGGTGAAAGGGAATATGAAGTATAACAAGACAGAGGAAAGAAAATGTGTTGACTGTAATGAAGAAGAAGTAACATTGCTGTTTGAACTGCAAAAAGAATAAAGAGTTTTGGGAAAAGTTTAAAAATTAATATAGATGGGAAGGGTTTAAATGTATAACTGAATATGATAGTGATAAATTGGATAACATACAGTTTGTGGAAAATATCTGAATATTTGCTATATAACAAGAAAATGGAAGAGGAAGATGTGTTAGCTGAAATTAGAAGATGGTTGTGGAAGAAAGGCTGAGGGGGATTGAGGGTAAATATAAAATAAAAAAATGAAAGAAATAGAACTACTATGGTAAGTTTTTTGGTGTGGATAACTTGCATATGTTGAAGTATGAATGTAAAAATGAGCGTGTAATTGATTTAAAAATGTTATATGGTATAAAATGAATGTAAATGTTAATAAATCCCCAATACTATAAGTGCTGTGGGATCTTCTACGTCTATCTCAGTTACCAATAAATCCAAAAGAAAGCATTTAGTCAACCACAACTAAGGAAAATACAAAGAATAAATGCTTAGTACAAAGGAAGTCCAACAGGAAGAACCACTCAGGCAAACGTAGTATCCACACTACTTTTTTGCACACAACGATTTAACTCTTTCATCCACTGAAATGTAGACTTCTTCAGAATAGATTGTGTATTTGAATCATAGTTTAAATACCCTTCTTTTTGGTGCCAAATAGAAAGACATTAAAAACACTGCTCCATTTAAAGTGAACTTGCACAAACATTACATAAATAATGCATAAATAGTACTATATAAAAAATACATAAAATCAGGTGGATTGTAGACACTAATTAATACATTCATATATGAATGATGTATTATTTGAAAATATTCTAATAAAAATCCTTAAGCATGTACATAAAAAATCTTTTCACAAGAAAATATAAAAAATGTTTTTGTATGAATGTATGTATTATGAAGCTTTCCCTCAGTATGTAAATCAAGATTAATACTTATATACCAACAATAATACTTATACTTGTGTCTGTAAAATAGGTTTAATAGAGATGTGATCGTTTAGACCAGGAAATTAGAGGCATCAGTTAATAATTGCCACTTTATCTCCCTATGTCCCAAAATTGCCTTAAAATTACCCCCTCGAGGACCAAATCTTACTTGTTCTAATATAGCAAACTTAAAATAATGACTTTCTCCACATCCACATCCCCAGATTCGACCTATAGTATCTGGTAGCCACTCAAAAACGTTTCCACTGGGTGTAGCCAGAGATAAATGGGTAAAACATATTTATAACAAAATACCACATATGATTAAAGAATCGTGGGACTTCCTAGGAAGTTTATCTCCCAACCTTTGGAAAGAGGGATTGATTTTAATCACTATTGATGTGGTAGATTTATTTTCATGCATACCCAAACAACAAGGATTAGAAGGATTTTGTAATAGTATTAGGCAGTATGCAAATCTGGATTGGGATTCTGTCAGCCTCATTATGGAATGTATGACTATGGTACTGGATCATAGCTATATTTATTTTGAAGGTGAATGCTTTCGACAGACCAGAGTCCATGTTTCAGTGGATGAAAGTGCTAAATCGTTTTGTGTAATAAAGTAGTGTAGATACTACCTTCACCTGAGTGGTTCTTCCTATTTGACTTCATTTGTACTAAGCGTTTATTCTTTGTATTATCTCAGTTAACACCAATTCAGGCAGATAGGGCCTCACTTTAACATCTCATTTGAAGGATGACATACTCAGGAATGCAGCAGTGCCCTTATGCTCCAATGCAATGTCATTATTGGAAAAATAATTTAACTAGCTGGTGTGGGAATGTGGGAATGTAAGCCACAGCCTTCTACTTGAAAGTGAATGCCCTATACAGGGTGGGAGGATGACATAATGGTTAAGGTGTTTACCTTAGAGACACAAGGTGCAGGGTTTGATTCTCACATGGGGTAACTGGCTAGGCTTCAAATGGCCCAAAAGAGCAGTTAGCCTAGTACTAACCTATGATCCTATGAATGCTCTACCCGCTGATCTACTGAGATTTTATATATATATATATATATATATATATATATATATATATATATATATGGGTCTACTTCAAATAAATGAAATCCCACTTACCCGACTTTCATAATATCGAGCCAAGAACACCGAAAGTCCAAAACACTGACTGATGGGAACACCAACATTTAACTAAAGGTAACTTACCCATTGGTCAGCCCGACAAACTGAAATGGAACCAATGATAACTCCCCCATGGGTTCTCCCCCCACACCCCTCTAACTAAATATACTAACTCCAAGATCGCACTACAGTGGAGGATAGAGGCAAAAGTCAACATGCTGTCTAAGCAGTTACTTCCCTTTAGTTACACATCAGTGTTCCAAGCGATCAGTGTTTTGGACCTTTGGTGTTCTCGGCTTGGCTTGATGTTATGAAATTCAGGTAAGTGGGATTTCATTTATATGAAGGGGATCCATATATATATATATATATATATATATGTGTGTGTGTATTAGATATATATATATATATATATATATATATATATATATATATATATATATATATATATATATATATCCGGGTCTACTTCACATGATCGAACATCCAAATGTTCGACTTTTATATGGCGGAGACCATATGATCGAACATTTGAACGTTCGAAAATGTGAAAATAAAATAAACAACAAGAAAAAAAAACTAAACAGTGCTAGCAGAGGGCCCAACGTGGGGGGCTGTGCCCCACACACCCCCTGCTATTTAAATATACCAACTTTGAGATTGCACTACATTGCGGTAATGGGGAATCTTCCCATTCCGTGCTCTATGGAGATCCCCATTCAGACCATTCGAACTTTTAAAAGTTTGATCATATGGTCTCAGCCATATGAAAGTCGAGCTTTTAAAAGTTCGACTGTCTGAAGGTGACCCATATGTACATATACCCACGCATACACAAGAGGTTGTAGATGAAGTGGAGAAAAAAATGACAGAGGAATATATTAGAAGGAGATATTATACAGGTTATAGAGAGTTATAGAGAGAGGAATTAGCAGAAAATGATGTATAAAGACACTAATATAAATATTTAGAATGTTTGTAGTGAAGGTGGGAGATGGGCTAAACACTAACTCCTGAGGAGACTTTTTTTTTTGCTTTCACAACTGACGATCGGGTTGCCCTTAGTACTTCTCCTCATTTGCCAAGGCTATAAGACTTGCCTTGGTCTCTCCAGAGCTATCCCTGACCCACATCAGGTGGGCTGGTGAGAAGACTGAGGATCCTGATGCAGTCTTGCACTGCTGCCTGTTTTTTTTTTTTTTTTTTTTTTTGCTATTTTGCCCCAAACATTCATAAGCTGGATGATGGAAGAACAATAGGTCATGCTGACATATCTTTCCACTTCTGGGATGACTGACAATACCCCTGCATCCTTTGGACTGCACCCCCTCCACATATGGACAGCCTCCACTGAAGATCAAATGTGAGGTGGTATGAGTGAGTACCTTTCCTCCTGGGATGTCCATCCTCCCATATTAGCACCACAGATGCCCAAGCCATTAATCAAACATGGGTCACCTGGGCCACAGTCATTGTTTTATCTCTCTACAACATGGTACTGGGACAAGCAGGCTGTTGATAGTAGCTGTCCTATTTGCTGTCAAAGAAGGTGCTGTTACTTAAGTATGACAGTAGTTTTATAAAATCACTGGAGCTAAGTCATGTAAAATGGACAGTGCCGTGGTTTAGCAGTAGAGATGTCACCTCACAGCAAGAGGTTCTCAGGTTTGATTCTCGGCTAGGATGCCTTCTGTGTGGAGTCTGCATGTCCTCCCTGCATTCGTGTGGGTTTCCTCTGGGTGCTCCAGTTTCCACCCACATTACAAAGCCATGCGTCTGGAGCATTTCTCCCCGGGCCTCTGCTGAAAATTGGCTCATTCCAAGTCAGACTTTCCCGCTTAACAAATGTAAAATAAAATAAATAAATAAAATAAAATACAACCAGTTAAGGTGAAAGTACTAATTGAAGTAACTGCATTATGTGCTTCAATACTGTAATGCTGTCTGTGACATTAAAAGGGGAGCATGGATGGAATAATGACAAAGGTAGTCTGAGTGGTACAGGATATCTACCAGAAGGAGAAAAAGTAGCTAGTGGAGGTGAATAAGAGGATTACATGTAGCTGAGTGAAGGGAGAGAAAAGAAGAAATAGAGCATTATGTTAAGAAATATAACTGTAAAAAAAATAGTGAGGGAGAAATTCAAAATGATGGTGCAGTAGAAATACAATTTTGAAAAAAAAATATATAGGGAAAAAATTACTATAATGTAATTAATGCATATATATATATATATATATATATATATATATATATATATATATATATATATATATATATATAATGTAACACTGAAGTAAGATAAGATCGAAATAATGTTAATTTGAGATAAACAAATAACATATTTAAATTAAACGTTCTAAATATAAATTCTGATCTTTAATTGTTCCAAATTCAAATGTTTAGTTTACTGAGGGAAAAAAACACAAAATAAAACCACTAGGCATTAATTATATATTCTGACAATGCTTAACAGCCACCCATTTTCCAAAAACCAAAAACAAACACTATGAGAATGCAAATAAATTATCACTAATTGCTCTGTGGGCTTCAGAAGTCAAATTGTTCAAGCCCGATCACCAATGAATAATGCAATCACCTGGAGGATTATTTTCCTTTGATAAAGGTTGGGAGGGTGGCCTAATGGTTAAGGTGTTTGTCTTACAAACACAAGATGCAAGGTTTGAGTCTCACAAGGGATAATTGGCTAGGCTTACAATAGCTTACAAGGGCAGTTAGCCTAGTACTAACCTATGAACACTTGTCCACTTCTGTTGAAAGTGATTAAGATAGCAGATTCTAGGTTGCCATCTGTTTCTCCATTACGCAAACCACTGAGAAAAATATAGTGATGTAGTGCAGGAGGAGTGGGATTCAAACACACAACATAGTGGCTACCTCAGAAATGTGATTAGGACAAGAAATGATGTATTTAAGTAAAAATATAAATTCTATCCCACAACAAGTATCAAGCAAGATCAAGCTCCGATGCAGCAAAGTAATCATACAATACCTACCTCCTAAGACTAACTGCCGAAATGTCATGCCTTTCACAGTTTGTATTTCAAGACAAATAAGTAAATTCTGTGCACCATTTTAGGTCAAATAGTTAACACCTTTAATCAATAGTAATACTTTCCAGTGCTTATTGAATAGCTACCTTGCTGATTTTATTTTTTCCACACTTTTTTCTGAGCAGTTAATGCTGCTGTCTCATTAGAAGTAGGTATGCGTTAAATAAAGTTTCTTTTTCTGTTATTTAAAAACTTTTATATTACTATGCCAAGTCCTAATGACTGAACTTTGTTATGTAGTAAATTAAGAAAATAATAATCTGTATTTCTCATACCCCAGGATTTAATAAAATCCATGTAGGCACAGGGTAGAGCCTACACAGAATGTATCCATGTACATGGCCACTACACCCCCCCCCCGGTAGCGCGCCATGCATATTAATGATGGTGCATTGCCGAGGGAGAGCATAGGAGCATGAATATTCAGTCTGTGTAGGGAGAGGTGTGATGGCTACCTGTGGTTGTGGATGCATACAGGGTGATGCTCCTAGTACTGCTCCCCACTACTGTTGTAATGCTGTGAATTGTCAAATGTGTAATATTTTATTTTTATTTTTTTTTCTGTTTTTTTTTTTTTGTATGTTTGTGCGGTCTGGTGGGTAGTGCAGCATTGCCAAGCTGTGCTCACATATAGACAGCTAACACCTGCCAGGCATCAAAAATAGAAACCAGATGTTATTAATTATCATGATTACAAATCTTTCTTATTTTAAGTGTTTTTTTTTCTTTTTTCCTTTTAAATTGCTGTTTGTGCGGGACGGAGTGGAGTGCTGCAGAGTCAAGTGGTGTTCATACATCCACACATAGCTGACAGTTGCTAGACATCTAAGAACAGAAATTGGATGTAATTAATTATTTATGTCTGGGATTATTTAAGCACATTTGCACAGGTCACCTTGGTGCTTAGCAACACTAACAGGTAGCCCAGTAGTATATCTGGATGTATACTTCTTTACATACTACCCAAGTAGCTAACTGGGTAGAGATACAGCTTAATGCTTAGTAAGTCCTGGGGTTGAGTCCGTAGCAGTTATACGATATCTGTAATTTAATTGTTTATATATGTTTAATTTTAAAAACAAATTTATGAAAAATGGCACTGCTGCACTGTGCTGAACACTGCTTAAACATACTAATGGCTACTTTTGTTTGTACAGTGCTAAGCTTAGCTAAAAGCTCAGTTGTGTGAGTTTTTGTGTTGCTTGCCTTTGCTTAGGTGGTTTGCATGATGCTAAGCAATGTGGCACTTTTTTGAATGTTGCTTAGTGATGTGTAACAGCCAGAACACAGCTTATATTAGGTGCAATTGGTGGAAATTTACAATGATGTTTGGAGTCTGATCAACTGGTGATATGGCAGGTGGTGCTGGTGAAGGTGCACGCTTTTGGGTGCAGAGATGAGGTGTTCAGGAGTCCAGTGTCTTTGTTGGGCTTCTGGTTAAAAATCATGAACACAGGCTGCTGCAGAGCAGTTTCCAGGGCTCAGAATATAAGGCAGAGGCCTGGGACCAGTTGACTGGGGAACACATCAATGTTACTGGTATCCCCCACATAGGTGAGCAGTGTCATCACCATTATGATGACATGAAGAGGAGAAATAGGGGAACCCTGGACACCTGAGTCCAAGATGCCAAAGCTAAGAATGCCCCACAAATATGTAAGTATGTTTTCCACTGTTTGACCAATATGCTAGCTGAATATCTGAAAAACTGGCATGCATAATGGCGTGCTTCTCTCCCAGCAGCTGCAGATGAGAAAACTCACAATGTGGAGTCCCATGCTGTGTGCCTGGCCAGGTTGTGCCGTGAGTGTGGTATGTATGGCTTTATTATGTTAACTGTAGTGCAATAAGCAAGAAATTGTAAAGCATTTACTGCAGTAAAGTGTACACAATAAAAACTGTAGTGCAATAAATGGGCAAGTAGAACTGTAGTGTAATAAATAGGCAATTAGAGCTGTAGTGCGATGAATGAACAATAACAACTGTACTGCAATAAACAATAAACAATACCAATAACAGGAAGCAAAATGGTATACAGCAGGACTTTGTTGTCATAACCATTGCAGAAGAGCTGTATGCATTGCTTATCTATGGTAAGTTTGCTGCAGTCAAGTGTAACACTGTAATAGCTGTAGAATGCTAAACTAATGACCTGCAAACTGCATTGTTTAACTCATAGTATGGTTTAAGGCTGTCGTCAGGCCAATGTCGGTCACATAATGCTCTCTGTTCCTCCACTTCAGGTAATAAAGGTATATGGGTGAAGTAGCCCACTCTATGGGCAGATATTTTGTGGACTTCACAGACATTTATCAGCACTACCAATAAAGTGTTAAGCAGTATTGTTGATTCCTACAGGAATCTGTTTTAATAACCGTAGTATGGCCATATTCCATGCATGTGTGTTCTGCTGTCACTGCAGTCAAGTATAGCACTGTAATAGTTCTGGAATGCAAAATGAATTCAGTCACATAATGCTGTCTTTTTCTTCTACTCCAGGAACAAAAGGTATATAGTTGAGTTAGCCCATATTATGAACAGATATTATTGTGGTTACATTTCAATGACACATCAGCAATATCAATAAAGTGTTAAGTAGCATAGTTGATTCCTACAGAAATCTGTTTCAATAAATGCTCTCACTGCAGTCAAGTATAGCACTGTAAGAGTTCTAAAATGCAAAATGAATTCAGTCACATAATGCTATCTTTTTTTCCTACTCCAGGAGCAAATGGTATATGGTTGAGGTAGCCCATGTTATGAGCAGATATGATTTCGCTAACATTTCACAGACACTTAATAAAGTGTTAAGCAGCACTGTTGATTCCTAAATACATCTGTCTATATATTCCCAGAATAGGTGTATTCCTTGCATGTATGTATGAAGCTGCTGCAGTTAATGTTACATTTTTTGCAGATGTCCCCTGCAATCAGAGCTATTGGGTTCTATTCCCATACATGCCAACTAAGGCATGACGGATGTCTAGTTTATGTACTGTACACATGCCTCTCAAGTGTCACAATTTCACATAATGTAATTAAAACTGCCTTATCCATCTTTCACAGGACTGCCAGAAAAATGATTACCTGGAATGCAATGTATTACCAAATCCACTTACAGAACACCTTGGTAGTTATAGAACTCCACATTATGTGAAAGTGCTCTGTGTAGTTGTGTACCTGCATTTATTGCTCAGCCCATACTGACCCATGCTAACAGCTTGAGAGATATGTACATGTTACATCAACTCTAGGAGAATTGTAGTCACTGTGCTTAAAACTGACACGACATGCCTGTAGAGTATCTATTATCAGTGTTTTCAGGGATATAGTCTGCATTGTCAATAATGGATTGTTTCTCTCTCGCTGTCCCCACCCCTCTTATCTTCATTTATTCATTTTTGTTATTTATTATTATGATTTAATATTAACATATTTTATTAAACTAACTATATTTTTGCAAACTGTGATGTATTATTGTTATGTGTTATTATGCTTCAGTATTAACATATTTTGTTAAACTAACTATGTTGTTGCCCTTATGGTTTACGTCTTACTGGCATGCTGTTAACGTACTGACTGTTATGTTATTTACTGTTGTGTTACACATAATATACATTAATATGCACGTGGATTCATTGAAATGATGTTCCATTCTGTTAGTACTAACAATGGTTTGGTTATTACTAACCATAGCTTATTGTTATACCTCATTTACCAAAGCACATCAAGGTAGGCCAGTTACGGCTGATCTGCGTACCTTGCCTCAACCGGCCATGGCACCGGGTCCCAGCAACTCTGGGACCCAGACCGGTGGTGGCCCTTCTGCTACCCCTGCACTACATGTGGCATTGGGTAGTACTACTCCATGGAATGGGACCCGGTTCCCCTCTGGGAGTGTGATGGAGGGGGTGTTGTTACCCAGGATGAGCTGCCAGTACTGCTGCACAGGATAGTCTACCATAGATTTGACTGCCACCTGCACCGGCTTGAAGGCATGCTGGCTGACCTGGTGGGGCAGCCTCACCATGGTATCCAGCCTCCAGCATTGTCACCCCTGTGGCAGTGAAGGAGCAATGCTGACAGTCACATGGGTGTGGATGTGAGTCATGCTGCTGTTATCTGGAAGCACATGGGACTTGGATTCCACAACACCCTCCCTATCCAAGGTGTTCACTCCCCTCATGTGTCAAACACTGCCATACTCTGCTGTCTTGTCTGTCTTGTCTGTCTGCAAATGCCTTCTCACCTTGCCAACTTACCTCACCCACATGTACAGATGTCCCTTCCCCAACATTCCACTCACATTAAAAAAAAGAAATGGGCTCCTGTGCAAAAAAAAAAAAAATACCATCCCATACATAGCTCTCCATTTTGCATACGTGTCCACTGGACATGTGTAATTTGATCCAATTGGCTTGACAGCATAGTTATGTTGTCCTCACCCCACTCTCTGAGGTTGAGAGTTCAAAGTCATGTACAAATTCTGTGAAAGTCCACAGTTGTTGCTATACAAGAAATGGATAGCTATGGTTCTTTCCTACACCCTTTTTGCACATCCCTACCTGCCTTTCACTATGTTTTATCCCTGCTTGCACCCCATTTCACAACTTTCATATCTTCCATTTTTCTTTTCTTTATATTTTTTTAGCTCTTTGCTGTGTCCCTACTTGTAACAACATCCATAAAATTACTACCAGTCTGTAACACATGGCTTGGCAGTTACCCAAACAGTGTACATATTCTTATATTTATACTCCATCTTACCCAAGGACATACCAAACATGTTGCCTGGTACTCTGTTAGTGATACCATTGCCTGACATACTGACCTTAAACACATGCCTTATTTGGCACTGACCTTAAACACATGCCTTATAAGTGGAAAGGGTAGCCTCACTCTGGCTCTGCCTCTACAACAAGGCTGACACAGCTCCCACAGTTACTCCTACAGGTTGTTGTCCTCCAAAGTGTTAACACTCTCTGTCTGTGTCTATTACCTGCAGCAGCAGCTGCAGCCTGTAGCACCCACATCTCTATGTTAAGATTTCTGCTACAGGCCTGCCCTCTGCAATGATGTAGTCTCCTCAGCCCAGTAATGTCCAGCCCAACGTATCAGAAAGGGTCCCTAATCTACATGAATGCCTTATATATTGTACAGTGATTGCATGTCATTGGCTGATGATAGTGCATATCAGCTATGTTAGCTGCAATTAGCATTTCAGACCCACAGATTGGTTTAGAGGCAATCACCTGCTGATAAGAAGCATGTTTAAAAGACAAGCAGCTGGCTATGGGGAACCAGTCTGTATGAGACTTTCCTCATACAGAGCACGCCTTTGTGAAAACTTTACTATCACCACATATCAACAGAGGAGTACTGCACTCCATCAGGTATGTAACTGATTTTGTGTACAACAGGATGCAGATGAGTAAACAAACATATGGGGAATAGGGATTACAGCATTAAGCCTGTCTTAGACCTGTGATAATAACATGTCATTGATCTCCTGCTGTCTTACACCTTCACAGGACATAAAAACTTTTATTAAATGTTAGAATTGCACTCTACCCCGATAGTAATGTTTTTGTTTCACATTTAATGCTTGCATTTCTCAGCTATGGTATTCTGTCTCTCCTGTATTTCCCTCCAACCTTTTCAGTGACCCTACTAACTGCAGCTGCTTCTTACTCTCCATTCCTAGTTTTAGATTTCCACAGCCGCTGCGAATGGGTTGCGCTCAGCCATTCCCCTCCTAGTGGTCCATGGCAGTTTTCACCTGCTATAGCAACTTCATGAACCTGGCCACTAAACAATAAAAGGAAACAATCATCCTGAAAGAAAAAGGACTAAAAAAGCATTGTAGGTGCACCTGAATTCTACAATATTTTGGGCTTATCCCTATATTAAGTGCATAATGTACTTTGTTAACTGTAGGCCAGGGATGACAGCTGCTCCCCATTCACAAGCTAGGATTTCTTGTAATCCTTAATTACAAAAATCCTTAATATACAGTCCCATACCCTTTTAGTAGTTGTTCCTGATTCCCAGCTAAGCCAAACACACTAAAGTTAACATAAGTATAAATACACAGCACAAGGTTTCTGAATTGGCTAAACAGCACATTGTAGGCAATAAAGATAGTACTTTTGTTCTGTAAGGTCCTGCATATATTCAAAAGAAAACAAAAACTAACTGTAACTGTTGTTCTGTAAGGTCCTGCGTATATTCAAAAGAAAACAAAAACTAATAGAAAGGCAAAGTACCTTTTCTCCAAACAGACATACCTACAACCAGTTTGGATTGAGTGATTATTTTTTGTCTGACTTACTCCTACCTGAGGCCATCCCACTCTGGCCCCCTACCCTACACCCAATCCCACCCATCCACATCTCATTTCCTTTATACCTAAGCTAACCACACCCCCTGTACAATTCTCCAATCCACTTCCCTCCTGCCTCAGCTAACCACACCCCTCTAACCTCAACTCTTATACACAACTCCCTCCCCACTAACCCCACCTAGACTCAACCTCTCACAATACCATACTATACTCTACTTTTCTATACCTAACTCACTTCCTGATTCCACACCCACTCTCCAGTCAGAATGAAAAGCCAAAACTGCTTGCTCTACAGCAGTCTATTATCAGGCATCCTCCTCCTTGCTTACTATGCTAAAAACCCTGATAACTTCAAACTAACCAAACACCCATCCCTAGCACTCACATACACTTCACCACACCTCCCATGCAAACCTTATCATTATATCATCACCAAGACTTACTCTAGATTTAATACTAATGCCCTCCCTTCATGACATATACAACACACCAACACTCAGTCGCCCTTCTACAGTTATAACCAACTTATAACCAAACACATGCACCTAAGTTCATACTCTCTAACAAAGATAAAACTCCTGTTCCTCCACATCTACCCAAAATCTCTCAGACACCACTACCTATACATCTTTACCTATTACAAGTAACTCTGACCTTTCCACCACATGCTTTAATCTCAGAAGCCTTGCAAACAAATTACCTGAATTTCATGCCACTCTTGCCTCCCACTCCCCAGACATTGCAGTTATAACTGAAACTTGGTTAAACCCCCACATCAAAGACTCTGAAATTACTACAAATTGTTACAATATTATAAGACAAGACAGGATAAACAAACCTGGTGGTGTAGCAATTATGTTTAAAGAATCACTTAATCTAGAAAAACGAAACTGTTCCCCATCAAGCTTCTCTCATGTTGAACTCCTTATCACTCAACTACAAATTAATCCTCACAAATCCATTAAGATCATACATATACACCTACCACCAGGCAACAACCTGCACAACATAGAATCCCTCCTGTCCTGGTCATCATTTTCTCTATCTCAAGAAACCATTATTCTAGGTGATTTCAACTTATGCTGGTTCTCCTGCTCCTCTGACTCCCTTACCTCATTTATAAATTGTACAACTTCACCCAAATTATTAACTACCCCACCCACATCGATAAGCACTCCAATAAAAATTCACTTCTAGACTGAATTTTAGCCAACAAAGCAAACCACAAAGGGTCATGCAGGCTGTCTACCAGTCATGCTAAGTGACCATACTCCTACATTTCTAGTTAGGAAGAAAACACATATCTAAACCAGCATCTCATACAAATACACCCATAGCAAAAAATATTTCTCCTCTGACACCTCCAATTTACTACTACAAAACTGCAATTGGTCCCCATTAAAAAACCTGCAACTAGACCTAGCTGTAGAATACTTCAATAACAAATTCCTTGAAATATTAAATAATTTTGTCTTCCACAGAAAAATTTACCAAAAAAAACAAGCAGCTACCATGGCTTTCTAAAGAAACAAAACAACTAATGAAACAAAGAGACAAGGCCTGGTCACTGTATCATATAACCAAAAATAACAATGATCTCACCCTTTACAAACAACTTCACCCAAATTATTAACTACCCCACCCGCATCGATGCTAAGAAACCATGCTAAGAAAAACATCATCAAGGATAAAAGAACTTATTTCCTCACCTGCTAACAAAAATACTAGCACAATACACAAAAATTCTGGCAGAATATCAACCAAATCCTGAACCCCAGTAAAATCCCTACCCCTGCCCCCCCTTACTACTAACTCCTCTGTGCCCTTAGCCTCACAATTCAATTCCCACTTCATCAAATCTATCACTTCTGTCCTAGACAACAAAACAATCCCAACACTCACTGTCCCCTCCCCTACCTCTAATGAGGCAAACTCCTTCTTCTTTATTCCCTTTCCAACTTCCTACATAAAAAAACTCCAATGTAAATTAAAACCCTGCTGCTTAACTGCCGACCAACTTCCAAATGAATACCTAAAACTAGCTGCCCCATCCATTGCGTACCCCATATCATTACTAATAAACTGCTCCATCTCTGAACAATGCATTCCCAAATTATGGAAAAATCTCTCATATCATACCACTTCATAAGGGCAGCCCATCTAGAAACATAACTCCCTAACATCCCATCAATATTCTATCCCCCCTTGTCAAAATTCTAGCTAAATGTATTCACCAGCAGCTCATGAATCACCTCACTACCAACAACTTACTCTCCAGCACCCAGCATGGCTTCAAGCTTAAACGCAGTACTAACTCAGCCCTCACGACCTTTGCAGAGACCTTTTGCCACCACAAAAATGAAGAACATCTAGTCTCAGCCATTTTCTTAGATATGTCAAAAGCTTTTGACACAGTTTCCCATCAGCTGCTCCTCAAAAACTTGCCACTAACAATCTCAATACCACACCCTTAACATGGTTTCAGTTATCTATCCAACTGTCAACAGGCTACTAAATGGGCATACAGCCTCTCCCCACTATTACCAGTCACCACGGGAGTACCACAATGCTCTATACTTGGGTCCCTCCTCTTCATAATATTTACCAACAACCTATATACTGCGACTCAAAATGCCACTGTCATCCAATATGCAGATGACTCCTCCCTTATCTGCATACTATCTAATAACAGTATAAAAATTAAACCCACCAATCAGACCAAGCTGCTAGGGGTAAACATAGATGACTCACTAAAATTTGATAAACACATCTATCTGACCATCAAAAAAATCCACTCTAAACTAGGTGCTCTATACAGGGTTAAACATTACCTTACACAACAAGCTAGACTGGCCGCTGCAAGATCCCACTTGGTGTCCACCCTCCTATACTGCTCTGAGGTCTTTACTAACCTGTCAAAAACCAACATAAATAAAGTAGACTCCTGCTATAACTGAATAGCTAAGTTTGTCACCAACCAACAACACAGAACACACCACTGCACTGCGCTACAACAGCTCAACTGGCTAGAACCTCACAACCTATTATTACTTTCACTTGCCCATAAAATCATATTCAACCCTTCCGACTGCCCAGCTCTAGCAAACCTAGTTCAGCCAAACACAAACTGTAGACTCCTTGGGTCATCCAACAAACTAATGCTAAAAGTAACCCAGTCTCAGAACTATCATGGAGACTCCCTCTACTCCCATAAAATAGCCAAAGACTGGAACACCCTTCCTCAATAGATAACTAAAAACCCCAACCTGTCCACATTTAAAACTACCCTGAAAGACTATTTAAATGATAATTGGCTATGCCCCTATAGTGCTCCTAACTAATATTCTTCCTATTTTTCCCACTCATGTCACACATTAACCCAAATAGTACTCATCCCACATAGGGCTATCCCACGATCTATATTATGTTTATTAATCTTTGTTCCTTTAGATGACCTAACTTGTTAAAACTACATGACCAATTTTGGTCTTTCAGAAGTGACTCACCTTGTAAAGCTACATGACTTATGTACCTCATATATATTATTAAAAAAATAATAATAATAATATTCCCATATGCCTGAAACATGCATATTTATATTGTTTGTATTCTGCTATTATATTTTGCTAAAATATTTTTGTTAAGCTCATTTACATATTTTGTTAGCAATGTACTACTTAAACTGAGTTTACTGCTTGTACCTTAATAATGTTCTTTTTGTTGTGGAGCTTTTCTCCTCAGGTCTCCGCTGAAAATGTTTTTTTTTTTTTCAATCCAGTCAGACACTACCTAGTTAACAAATGTAAATAAATAAATAAATAGAATACATCAAAGGTGCATTGTCATTTGTCATTGTGGTAAACTGGTCTCATTGGACTGTCCATTTAGAGTGGTTGTAATAGCACACTTCTATTTGTGTGCCACTTTTTTAGTACATATTATCGAGGGGTTGCCAGTAGGGGACACACCACAGTAAACTCAAGTGTTGGGTGTATGATCATAGAGCAGTATCTGCCATGCCACACATGGGGATATCTGACTATTGCCACTACCTCAGTTGTATCCACACACTTAATATGTTTACACACTGTGGAGTATGACATGTGTGAACAAGCAGTGGATAGTGCCAACCATGTTGTCCTTGCTGTATCTCTACATAGTGTACTTCCACGTATGTGATCATGTAATGTGTTCCCCTTTTGTTGTCTTTCAGGAATCATGTACCCCAAATGCCATGCACCCTTCTCTGGTACAGAGAATGAAATTATGCTGGAAGTACTAATGCAATATCATCACATCCTGTCCAGGGGAGACAAAAAAGGGAACAGTGGACTGGACTGTGGGCAGACCATATCCATGATGTGAATTGCACAGGCCATCAGGAAAGGTCATATGAGCAGGTTTGACACCATGCAACAGACATGGTCAATGCTGCATGACTAAGGGCAACAGATGAAGCCAGGGATCATGCCATCACTGGTGGAGAGCCTGAAGTGGAACAACCACTCTCGACCACTGAGGAATTCCTGGCAAACCTAGGCACACATGACAGCTCCCAGGCATCCATCACAGCATACACTGTGGAAGTGGGTACAACAGTTTTCAGAGCAGAGGAGCATGCAGGTAGGCTTACTCTTATCAGCATTGTAATACTGTAGCAGTCAGTGTGTCAGGCTGCACATACTTTAACATGGTTATCAGGTCTTTGTTCTTTTGGGGGGGGAGGGTTTAACCTCAGCTGTACTCTCACAGTCAGAATATGACCAATACAACAAGTAACACAGTAGCTACTGTAAATGTGAGCTATATGGTCATTAGTAATTGTGACTGCTTCACAATGATAGGAAGAGCCAACATCAAAGGATCAAAAAGCGACATCGCTATGAACACTTGGCCACCACAAGCCAGTTATCCCTGTGGTAACTTTTTGGACACCTCCTTCTTAAAACCCAAAAATCCAGAAGGATCATGAGGCCCAACTTTCACGGTCTGCATTCATACTGAAAATCAAGATCAAGCAAGCTTTTGCCCTTCTGCTCCAGGGGAGGTTTCTGTCCTCCATGAGCTTGCCTTAGGATACCTGCATTACTCTTTAACAGGTGTACCTCCTCAGTCAAACTCCCCACCTGACACTGTCCCTGGAACGGGTTGCGCCCAGATGCCTGGACGCTTGAAGCCAGAAGTGAGAGCCTCAGTGGGGCTCGCCCCCCCCCACCTCACCGGGTAAGTGAAAAAATGATGAGCAGTGGTATTTCACCGGCGGCCAAGGCCTCCAAATAATTCTACACCTCTCATGTCTCTTCACATTGCCAGACTAGAGTGAAGCTCAACAGGGTCTTCTTTCCCCGCTGATTATGCCAAACCTGTTCCCTTGGCTGTGGTTTTGCTAGATAGTGGGTAGGAACAGTGGGAATCACTAATTAGATGATGAGGCATTTGGCTTCCTTAAGAGAGTCATAGTTACTCCCGACGTTTACCCACACTTCATTGAATTTCTTCACTTTGACATTCAGAGTACTGGGCAGAAATCACATTGCGTCATCTCCCATCTTGGGCCTTTGCGATACTTTGTTTTAATTAAACAGTTGGATTACCCTGATCTGCACCAGTTCTAAGTCAGTTGCTAGCTGCCTGATGATGCGGGACACCAGTCGGGACTGGCGCCCGCCAAAGCTGGGGCGATCCACAGGAAGGGTCCGGCACACGTCCAGAGTTGCCGCTGCCATACCTGCTGACCCCCCCTGCGAGGGTGGAGTGCAGTGAGGGCTGGTGATGTCTCATCCAGCTGCAGCGTGCACCCTACCCCGCTTCACGCCCAAGCCCAACCGACCCAGCCCTTAGAGCCAATCCTTATCCCGAAGTTACGGATCTGGCTTGCCAACCTCTCTTAACTACATTATTCTAACATGCCAGAGGCTGTTCACCTTGGACACCTGCTGCAGATATGGGTACAGCCCAGCCCGAGACTTACACCCTATCCCCCGGATTTTTAAGGGCCGGCAAGAGCTCACCTGATGCCACTGGAACCGCGGAGCTTTCCGGGGCACAGGCCCCTCTCTCGGGTGAACCTATTCCAGGGTGCCCTGCCCTTTACAATGAAAAGTGAACTCTCCCAGGGGCCTTCGTTGGCTTCTCTGGGATCGTTTGTGTCACCTCACTGGAAGCCGCAAAGTGCCCATCTCCATGACTCCAGATTCGAGGATCTGAACCCGACTCCCTTTCGATCGGCCGAGGGTGATAGAGGCCATCGCCCGTCACTTCGGAATGGCACTCGCCTAACTCTCAGGACCGACTGACCCATATTCAACTGCTGTTCACATGGAACCCTTCTCCACTTCGACCTTCAAAGCTCTCATTTGAATATTTGCTGCTACCACCAAGATCTGCACCCATGGTGGCTCCACCCATGCCCTCGCCCTGGGTTTCAATGCCACTGAGGTGGCAGTCATACTCGTTGCGGTGTAGCCCCCTCAGCTCGCAGTGCCAGTGGCGGCCGGGTATGGGCCCAATGCTCCAGCGCCATCCATTTTCAGGGTTAGTTGATTCGTCAGGTGAGTTGTTACACACTTCTTAGCAGATTCCGACTTCCATGGCCACTGTCCTGCTGTCTATATCAACCAACACCTTTTCTGGGGTTTGATGAGCATTGGCATTGGGCACCTTAACCCAACGTTCTGTTCATCCCGTAGCACCAGTTCTGCTTACCAAAAGTGGCCCTCTGGATGCTCACATTCCATGCCCAGCTCCAAGCCAGCAAGTCGGCCTTCTTACCCATTTAAAGTTTGAGAATAGGTTGCGATCGTTTCGGCTCCAAGACCTCTAATCATTAGCTTTACCAGATAAAACTATGTCCGCTGAGCGGCAGCTATACTGAGGGAGACTTCAGAGGGAACCAGCTACTAGATGGTTTGATTAGTCTTTCACCCCTATACCCAAGTCGGACGACCAATTTGCACATTAGGACTGCTACGGACCTCCACCAGAGTTTCCTCCAGCTTTGCCCTGCCCAGGTATAGTTCACCATCTTTTGGGTCCCACCAGGTGCGCTCACGCTCCACCTCCCAGACAGGATGAGTGAGAAGGTCTGGCGGTGCACCACACATGTGGGGGTGGGGGATCCTGCCTCAGCCGGCGCGTGCCGGCCCTCACTTTCATTGCGCCGTGGGGTCTCTGCTCACCCTCGGACTCGTGCACCTATTAGACTCCTTGGTCTATGTTTAAAGATGGGACAGGTGGGTCACCGACATTGCCGCTGACCCCAGGCACCCGAGGTGAGCCCGCCAGCCCGGAGATGGGACAGGGTCGGGCCGCACTGAGGGCAGTCCGGCCCAGTCAATAGTCTCGCCGGGCCACTGGGATGGTGGGGGAGGGTGCAGTGGCAGTCATCTCCCACGAACCCAGGGCACAGAGAAGGCTGATTCCACGGGCTGTAACACTCCCCTCCAGGGAGGGGAGCCACCTTCCATGCGGACTTTTTAGCTGACCCGGAGCTGGTCGTGGCACACCACAGGAAGTGCACCCAATGGCGGCGGGTAAGCCCGGGGACAGTCCCCCACACCCGCCAGGTTGAGTCCTCTGGATGGACCGTGCAGACTCCACCTGTTTACCTCTGAACTGTTTCACACCCTCTTGAACTCTCTCTTCAAAGTTCTTTTCAACTTTCCCTTATGGTACTTGTCCGCTATTGGTCTCGTGCCGGTATTTAGCCTTAGATGGAGTTTACCACCCCCTTTGGGCTGCATTCACAAACAACCCAACTCCGGGAAGACCTGATCCCAATGTGCTGGGGGCCGCCACCAGCCTCACACCGTTCGTGGGCCGAGCCTTAATCACAAGGACTTGGACCCCCTGGGTGGCACCTGGGAGATGGACTTTCATACGCCACATTTCCCTGCACCCATTGGCCGGGTGGGGATTTGGTACTGGGCTCTTCCCTCTTCACTCGCCATTACTGAGGGAATCTTGGTTAGTTTCTTTTCCTCCGCTTAGTAATATGCTTAAATTCGGCCGGTCGCCACGTCTGATCTGAGTTCGCGTTCTGAGCAAGGTTGCGGGGGAGGTGGTCGGACAGTGGGGGCCTCAAACTTGGCGGACAGACTGGCCATCCTCCCCGCACCCCGGTAACCCTCGCCTGCCCACTTCTTGCTGCCGGACTTTCAGGTGGTGGAGGAGGACGGCTGAAGCGGCCTCAATGCACAGGAACCAGGCAGGCATGTGTCGTGCTCCAGCTAGTAAGGGCAGCCAGGTAGTGGTACCACTGACAGCCTCAGGGGGGCAGGCTGGATGCGCACCTGCTCCCTCCCGTCCTCGGACAGGCTTCCCAGCTTGGGGAGGTGGGGGACTTGTCTCCTCCAGCCACGTCTCTCCCTGGGGGGATGAGGAGGCCAAAGGCAGGCTCCCTCAACTCCCCAGCTGCCCCCTCTGCAGGGGTCAGACACCCCCTGGGGAGATGGAAGGCACAACGACCCTCAGACAGGCATAGCCCCTGGAGTAACCCGGGGCCGCAAAGTGCATTTGAAGTGTCGATGATCAATGTGTCCTGCAATTCACATTAGTTCTTGCAGCTAGCTGCATTCTTCATCGATACATGAGCCGAGTGATCCACCACTCAGAGAGAGTCATACTGGTTCTCGTCCGCTGGGGGCACCGCTGTCTGCGCTGTATCGCACCTTGAGACGAGCACGTGAGGTTTCACAGGCATCATCGCGTGCACTCGGACTGGGATTACTGGCCCCGTGAAGCAGGACAGTAGGGAGTCCCATGGCGGCCAGCACGTGGCTGCACCGCCGACCCTCCAGGTCTTTGAACCGATGCCCTGTATCCTTCACAGGGACCCACAACTGACATTGAGGGGAGAGGACTCCAGTGTGCCACCCAGGGGGTGGCCCAGTGTGGCCCTAGGGGAGGCTGCCGCACCCCTGCCGGGATGGCACCCTCTCCCTCCCCCTACCGCACGAGGAGCCAGCCATCTCCGGGGCACTTGGCTGACTGCACCGCCAGGCCAAGTGTGCCTTCCAACACCATCCCCTTCCCCCAGGGGGTGAGGGGGGTGGATGCCACCCTTTGCTCTACTGCTCCCTCCCCTCTCCCTCCCTCCTCCCAAGAGTCATGGGCCCGGTCCCACCAGCCTCCACTGGGGTGCACGGAGAGATGGGAGTCAGAGAGAGACGCAAAGAGAGAGATGCGGAGGGTTGAGTGGTGGAGCAAGGACAGGCCCTGGTACAAGGGGACAGCACCTTCCCAGGACCCTCGGTGTTAATGATCCTTCAGCAGATTCACCTACGGAAACCTTGTTACAACTTTTACTTCCTCTAGATAGTCAAGTTTGATAATTTTCTCGGCGCACTGCTGGGGCCGTGACCGACTCTAGCGAGGGAGATCCGAGGACCTCACTAAATCATCCAATCGATAGTAGTGACTGGCGGTGTGTACAAAGGGCAGGGACTTAATCAATGTGAGCTTATGATCCGCACTTACTGGGAATTCCTCGTTCATGGAGAATAATTGCAATCTCCGGTCCCTATCATGAATGGGGTTCAGCGGATTACCTGGAACTGTCGACCAAGGGTAGACGCATGCTGATCCATTCAGTGTAGCATGCATGCAGCCCTGGACATCTAAGGGCATCACAGACCTGTTATTGCTCAATCCCATGTGGCTGAAAGCCACTTGTCCCTCTAAGAAGTTGGAGACGACCTCACGGGGCCGAATAACTAGTTAGCATGGCAGAGTCTCATTCGTTATCGGAATTAACCAGACAAATTGCTCCACCAACTAGGAACGGCCATACATCACCACCCACAGAATCGAGAAAGAGCTATCAATCTGTCAATCCTTTCTGTGTCTGGGCTGGGTGAGGTTTCCCGTGTTGAGTTAAATTAAGCCACAAGCTCCACTTCTGGTTGTGCCCTTCCATCAATTCCTTTAAGTTTCAGCTTTGCAACCATACTCCCCCCAGAACCCAAAGACTTTGGTTTCCCAGAAGCTCCCTGGCGGGTCATGGGAATAACGCCACCGGATCACTAGTCAGCATCGTTTATGGTTGGAACTACAACGATATCTGATCGTCTTCGAACCTCCGACTTTCATTCTTGAGTAATGAAAACATTCCTGGCAAATGCTTTCGTTCTTCTTGCGCTGGTCCAAGAATTTCATCTCTAGTGGCACAATACGAATGCCCCTGTCCATCCCCCTTAATCATGGCCCCAGTTCTGAAAACCAACAAAATAGAACTGAAGTTCTATTCCATTATTCCTAGCTGAAGTATTCAGGCGACCGGCCTGCTTTGAACACTCAAATTTTTTCAAAGTAAACACTTTGGACCCCCGGGACATTCAGTTAAGAGCATCGAGGAAGTGCGGAGAGGCAGGGGCTGGGACAGGTGGTAGGTCACCTCACGGTAGACCACCAGCCCGATCCTAAGATCCAACTACCAGCTTTTTAACTGCAGCAACTTTAATATATGCTATTGGAGCTGGAATTACCACAGCTGCTGGCAATAGACTTGGCCTCCAATAGATCCTCATTAAAGGATTTAAATTGTACTCATTCCAATTACAGGGCCTTGAAAGAGTCCTGTATTGTTATTTTTCATCACTACCTCCCCGAGTTGGGTTTAGGCAATTTGAGCACCTGCTGCCTTCCTTGGATGTGGCAGCCATTTCTCAGGCTCCCTTTCCGGAATCGAACCCTGATTCCCTGTTACCCATGTCACCATGGTAGGCACAGATAGTACCATTGAAAGTTGATAGGGCAGACATTCGAATGTCATGTTGCTGGCCACGAGGGCACGCGATCGGCTCAGGTTTATCTAGAGTTACCAAAGCTGCTGGCCCTAGACCCGGATTGATTTTGGTCTGATAAATGCACGCATCCCAGGAGGTCAGCGCTCATCAGCATGTATTAGCTCTAGAATTACTACAGCTATCCAAGTAATGGTGGCACAATCAAAGGAATCATAACTGATTTAATGAGCCATTCTCAGTTTCACTGTAGCATCCGTATGCACTGAGACTTGCATGTCTTAATCTTTGAGACAAGCATATGCTACTGGCAGGATCAACCAGATAGGAGCACTTCAGTGGGTGGGCAGAGAGGAAGGGCTGGAGCCCGCACCTCTGCCTACAGGAGGAGTCCCTCTCCCAACGGAGGGGGCACCTCGGGTGCTGATCATGGAATGGCGACCGTGGCCCTGGAGGGCATGTGGCCAGTGTGGAGAGGTGCCATGCTCAGAGCCAAAGAGTGAGGGAGAGAGCTCCCAAAGCTCCCATGCTCAGGGATGCCCACTGGAGCGGGGCAGCCCGGTGCGTGACAGGACCCCTTTGCCTTGGCCTAGGCTCATCGGTCTCGCCTTGACTTCACCGCCGAGGGGCACGTAATGCTCCACGACCCCCACCTGTGCCTTGTTCCCTGAGAGGAGAGGCTCAACCCACCGGCCGTGACCCGCAGAGCCACTCCATGGGCACCCTCCACCAGTAGAAGTCAATCCGCCCAATCGATCAATGGATGGTGGGGAGAGGCACCTCAGCCCCCACCGTGAGGGCTCCCACTGGGAGATGTTCTCCCCGAGGCAGGGACCTGGACTTGCACTCCCCATGGGATGCCCAGTCATCCCTTAACTACTGGAGGCTGCCAAATCATGTCAGATCGTGCTTGCCCGGCGGACGACCAGGGGGATAGACCTGTGGGTTGCAACCAACCCCGCAGCACTCCCCTCAGCCGCAGAGGGACAGATCCACCTTCCCGCTGCCCAGTGGAAGCTCGCTGGGTCTCGCAGACTCCCGCCTGTTACTTCCCCGAAGACTTCCATTGTGGGTGGCTCCAGCTGCCATCTCTCACCCGAGCAGGAGCTCTCCCGGCCCTGCGGCCCTCTGCCGGCAGCTCTCTTAGGGACTTCCACTTGGAGGGGGGTGGTCCGGACCCTCTGTCATGGGTGGGAGTGCTCCCTCCCAGGCCGCTTACAGCCTCTCTCCACCTTCCAGACTTCCACTTGGCTGGGAGCGCTTTTTCCCCGAGTTACGTATCTCCTGGAAGCTGCCTGGCCAGGCCATGTCCTCATGTCCTCAGAGCCCCTCAGGAGGACCTCCCTCTGGAACCAGCTGGCCTCGTGGAACTCCCCTCGGCTGCCGAGGGGCAGGCACACTCCCATCGGGACTTCCGAGCCCACGCTCCTTTCCGGTCCAGAGCACAACATGCCCTGTCTCCCCCAGATCTCCTTGGAGGCTGCCTGGCTGGGCCGTGTCCCCCATGCCCTCAGAGACTCACAGGAGGACCTCCCTCCATTCCCAGCTGGGCCCATGGAACTCCCCCGGCTGCCGAGGGGCAGGCACGCCCTCCTCGGGACTTCCACGTCCCACTCCTTTCCGGTCCGGAGCACCACGGTCCCCGTCTCCCAGGTCTTCTGGAGGCTGCCTGGCCGGGCCATGTCCCTGTGCCCTTGGAGCCCCACAGGGAGACCTCCCTTCAGTCCCGGCTGACCCCGTGGAATTCCTCTCGCCCGCCAAGGGGCAGGCCCTCCCTCATTGAGAATTCTGCTTCCTTTCTGCTTTTCCGTCCAGAGAGGTTCCCGCAACTTTGCTATATTTTGGGGATGCCGTTTTGTACCGGGTGAGGTCAAATGCCTACCCTCTGCCTGACAGGAACGTTCCAGGTACGGAGGACTCCCACCAGTCGATCCCTCGAAGACTTCCATCGTGGGTGGGCTCTGCCTGACCCCTCTCACCCAAGCAGGAGCTCTCCTGGTCCCGTGGCCTCCCGCAGGCAACTCCCATAAGGACATCCATGTGGAAGGGAGCCTGTGTGTCCAGACCCTCCTCACACAGGCAGGAGCTCTCCTGGCCTGGCCTATTTCCACCCCTCTCTCCCTTCCACACTTCCATGGGATGGGACCCCTTTGGGCTTCCACTTCCACCCAGGTGGGAGGGCTCTTTTCCCAAGTTAGATATCTCCTGAAGGTGCCAAATTGTTCTGTGTCCCCATGCCCTTGGAGCCCCTCAGGGGGACCTCGCTCCAGTCCCAGCCAGCCCCGCAGAACTCCCCTCAGCCACTGAGGGGCAGACCCACCCTTATCGGGACTTCTGAGCTCACTCTTCTTTCCAGTTCTGAGCTCCATGGTCCCCATCTCCCCCAGGTCTCCTGGAGGCTGCCCAGCTGGGCTGTGTCCCCATGCCCTTGGACCTCCTCAGGGGGGACCTCTCTCCAGTCCCGGCTGGCCCCACGGAACTCCCCTTGGCCGCCAAGGAGCAGGCCAACCCTCACTGGGACTTCTGAGCTCAAGCTCCTTTCCAGTCCACAGCTCCACGGTCCCCATATCTCCCAGGTCTCCTGGAGGCTGCCTGACCAGGCTCTGTCCCCATGCTCTCAGAGCCCCTCAGGGGGACTTCCATCTGGTCCTGGGTGGCCCCACAGAATACCTTTCAGCTGCCGAGGGGCAGGCCTGCCCTCATCGGGACTTCCGTGTCCCACCTGCTTTCCCGTCCAGATGGGTTCTGGGGACTTTGTGATATTTCGGGGATGCCATCGGGTGCCAGGTAAGGTTGGATGCCTTCCCCTGACCAACAGGAGCTGTCATGGTCCACAGACTCCCACCGGTCGCTCCCTTAAGGACTTCTACCTGGAGGGGGGGAACGCTGTCTGGACCCTCTCACCCAGGCACGGCGCACCCTCCCTGGCCACTTTCTACCTCTCTCCCCCTTCTGGACTACCATCCTGGAGGGGGCCATGGTCCAGATCCCCCTCACCCAGGTGGGAGCTCTCCCAGCCTGGCTGATTTCCACCCCTCTCTCCCTTCCAGACTTCTGTGAGGAGGGACTTCTCTGGGCTTCCACTTCTACCGAGGCAGGAGAGCTCTTCTCCCAGGTTAGATATCTCATGGAGGCTACCAAAGCGTTCTGTGTCAACAGTGCTCTCTGAGCCTCTTAGGGGGACCTCCCTCCGATCCTTCCCGGCCTCGTGGAACTCTGCTGGGCCACAAGGCCTCAGACTTTCTCTCATCCGGACTTCCGTGATGCCAGTTCTGCCCTTTGCCCTCATGTAGGGCTTTCAAACTCACGAGGGAGATGGCCTGGGGTGCCGGCATCTCTGCACATTTCATTGCTCGCGTCTGGCTGTCACCCCCGCCATGCTGGGCACCAAAAAACGTGCTCCGCTCTGAGCCTCATGGTCCACGGCCCCTCTCCCTCTCCGCACTGCCGTTCACAGGGCCTCATCCCCACGGTTCCAGGTGGGGGACCAGAGGCTGACCCGCTGCCCGCGGATTGCCCCGGGTGTGAGACACCATGGCGGCTGTATCTCTGCATCCCTGAGGGCTGGGAGGATGGGATCGTAGACTTGGTGTCCCAGGGAGGCACTCGGCCCACCCACGCCATCCCTTGACTCCCCTGGCTGGCCCCGGGTGCAGGATGCCTCGGTGGCCATATCTCCGCACCCCTGAGAGCCAGGAGGATGGGATCAGGGACCTGGCATCCTGGGGAGGACCTCAGATCCCCTGCACAATCCGCTGACCACCCCTGCTGGCCCAGGGTGTAAAATGCCTCAGTGGCTGTATCTCCCACACCCCTGAGGGCCGGGAGGATGGGATCGGGGACCTGGCCTCCTGGGGAGACCCTCAGTCTGCCCACACCATTGGCCAACTCCCCCAGTCGGCCCCAGGTGTGAAACACCATGCTGGCCATATATGCACACCACCAGGGGCCGGGAGGACGGGACACCCTGAACTGGCTTCCCTGGATGGCCCTAAGCCCTCTCCTGAGGACCACGCACCCCCCCCGTCGGGTTGTCCCTCTGGGGATGACCCTTAAGCCTGGGTACGTGAACCTCGGCCCCCTCCGCTCCCACAGGGGTTCTGGCTTTCTGTACAGAAGTGCCAAGGGGTGCAGAGTGAGGGGCACAACCGAGGACCCATCACTGGGTTGTGTCCAGACCCCGCACCCTCAATCCTCCAGCCCCCCGCCGAAGACCAAAGTCCCGCCTGCGATCTGGATCCCAGCGAGGGAGGACGGGTGGCGGGTGGGCCCGGACGGCCTGAGGATGGGTCCCCCCTCCCAGCAAGGGCATGGAGCCCATCCCATCACCTGTGACAAAAGCTTGGCTCGAGGGATGACTTTCAATAGATCGCAGCTTGTTATATTAATTGCTGCTCTGCTACATATGAAACCCTGACCCAAAATCAAGTTGTCTACAAATGATTTAGCACCCGGATCCCCATGAACGTATAGTGCACTGCTGGAGAGAGGCAGACCCCTTCCATCCGTGCTCCAACCCAGTGACAAGCGCCACTCCTCGCCGACCTTGCGGCCGGCTATCCCTGGCCAGCCGGAGATCCGTGGTGCTGTGGTATCATTCCGTTTAGGTGGGATTCTGACTTAGAGGGGTTCACAATGACTGCTGACCATAATTACTATATTAATTAATTGTTATATTAATTGCTATATTACCTTGCTGTGCTGCAACAAGCATTGGTATTAACATTACCTCACCCTCAGTTTTTCACAGGTCCATCTGGAACTGGCCAAGTCCATGGTCCTGCTCCTAGTAAGCATGACACTGTTTTGTTAAGGAACATTTATATTCTATTAATGTTAAGGGCCAGAATAATGCCCTATTTAAACACATAATTTCATGTGTAAACAGGGTAGAATGTTTTTATTTTCCATTCTGGAACAGGTACCTAAGGATCTTAGAGGGGGGTAATCACAGCAGTGTAGTTGAACATAATGAAACACTTTGGCAGTGAAAGTTAAGAGCAGATAAGCCTCCTGGTTTAAATGATTAGTTCATTCTACCTAATACAGAGAGAACATTGGGTAAGGCCTTCTGTTTCTCCTTTTTTCCTTTCAAAAAAAAAAAAAAAAAAAACATTTTTTTTTGCCTGAATTTCCTTGTGTTCTGACTGTGCTTCTCAAACATTTTGGAAATATAGAGTATATTTCAGAGCATTTATTATAACTGCAATTGCATTAATATTGCTACAACTCAAGTGCTCTAGGTTGCACTGTATCTGAAGTGTTTGTGTATTTTAGCTGCTTTTCTGTATATATAGATTTCTCTGTTTCTTTAACTAAATAAGCTCTGAAAAGTTGTTTATTGCATTCCTGCCTATATTTCTGAGTTTTTTTCACTTTTAAAGTTTGTTTTTGCTTAGTTTAACTGGTAGGCTACACACTCAAGTGCACTAGCCGAATTAAAGCATTTACTGTGTTTCTGTACCTAATTTCTGCTACTTTGTAAAAAAAAAAGAAAAAAAAAAAGAAAAAAATATCCTTGTTTCCCGCCTTTACTGAACTAGAATAGTCCAGTCTTCAGGTATTGCTGATCTCTGGGCTGTGTCATAGTTCCTGTGTTGCCCATATCCTTATTTGGATAGGAGGAAGCTTCTTTGTTCACCAGTGAGAGTGGGGAGCTCTGAGCAGCCTATCTGTCCCTTGAGGAGTGGTTCCAGCCCAGTGACTTGTAGCTTATTGGCCGTTTTGGGCCATTTCCTATCTCTTTCTAACCCCCTGCTTTAAAGCCAGCTTTAGCGCGCTTTTGTGCTTGTAATTTAAAGTTTGTCCTGTTTGTTGCATTTACCTGTTGAGGCTACACACTCAAGTGTGCTAGCCTGTGTTACATATTTATTGCATTTTCCTACTGTTTGTTGCAAAAAAGAAAAAAAAAAGATAAAAGATATTCTTGTTTCCTGTCTTTCCTGACCTAGAGTAGTCCAAATACAGGCTTTGCTGTATTCTGGACTTTTGGAAAGTTCCTGTGTTTCCCATTTCCTTTCTTGGATAAAGGGAGGCTTCTTTGTTCACCAATGGCAGTGGGGAGCTTAGATCAGCCTATCTATCCCTGGAGGAGTGTTTCCAGCACAAGAATCTGGTAGTCTATTGGCCGTTTTGGGCCAATTTCTAGCTCTTTCAAGTCCCCCTGTATAAAACCCGCTTTGGCGCATTTTTTGCGCTTGTTACTACTCAGTCAAGCTCCTCGTGGTCCTGCAGAGTGGTGCTAGCAGCAGAGAGGCTAAAAGAGCGACTGCTAACCTGATAAAAGTGTTTTTTTCCTGCTACTACCTGGGCGACTGTCCGATCTATCTAAATTGCAAGTATTTCTGCTTCTTCCTGAACTGTTTTAAACTGTTTAAAGTTGTTTTTGCACCTGCACTTTTAAAGTTTGCCCTGTTTATTGCATTTACTTGTTGAGGCCACACACTCAAGTGCACTAGCCTGTGTTACATATTTATTGCATTTTCCTGCTGTTTGTTGCAAAAAAGAAAAAAAAAATTATCCTTGTTCATAGATTAGTACTAAGCTAACTGCCCTTGCGAGTCATTTTAAGCATTGCCAATTATCCCTTGTGAGATTCAAACCCTGCACCTTGTGTTTTGTAAGGCAAACACCTTAACCATTAGGCCACCCTCCCAACCCCTCTGATGTTTCCCATCTTTCCTGACCTAGAGTAGTCCAAATACAGGCTTTGCTGTATTCTGGACTTTTGGAAAGTTCCTGTGTTGCCCATTTCCTTTCTTGCATAAAGGGAGGCTTCTTTGTTCACCAGTGGCAGTGGGGAGCTTAGAGCAGCCTATCTATCCCTGGAGGAGTGTTCCCAGTACAAGAATCTGGTAGTCTATTGGCCGTTTTGGGCCAATTTTTAGCTCTTTCAAGTCCCCCTGTATAAAACCCGCTTTGGCGTGGTTTTTGCGCTTGTTATGACTCAGCCAAGCTCGTCGTGGTCCTGCAGAGTGATGATAGCAGCAGAGAGGCTAAAAGAGCAACAGCTAACCTGGTAAAAGTGTTTTTTTTCCTGCTACTACCTGGGCGACTGTCCGATCTAACTAAACTGCAAGTATTTCTGCTTCTTGACCTGTTTTAAACCGTTTAAAGTTGTTTTTGCACCTGCACTTTTAAAGTTTATCCTGCTTGTTGCATATACCTGTTGAGGCTGCACACTCAAGTGCGCTAGCCTGTGTTACATATTTATTGCATTTTCCTGCTGTTTGTTGAAAAAAAGAAAAAAAAACAAAAAATGATCCTTGTTTCTCGTCTTTCCTGACCTAGAGTAGTCCAAATACAGGCTTTGCTGTATTCTGGACTTTTGGAAAGTTCCTGTGTTGCCCATTTCCTTTCTTGGATAAAGGAAGGCTTCTTTGTTCACCAGTGGCAATGGGGAGCTTAGAGCAGCCTATATATCCCTGGAGGAGTGTTCCCAGCACAAGAATCTGGTAGTCTATTGGCCGTTCTGGGCCAATTTCTAGCTCTTTCAAGTCCCCCTGTATAAAACCTGCTTTGGCAATGTTTCTTGCACTTGTTACTACTCAGCCAAGCTCCTCATGGTCCTGCAGAGTGGTGCTAGCAGCAGAGAGGCTAAAAGAGCGACTGCTAACCTGATAAAAGTGTTTTTTTTTCCTGCTACTACCTGGGCGACTGTCCGATCCAGCTAAACTGCAAGTATTTCTGCTTCTTGAACTGTTTTAAACTGTTTAAAGTTGTTTTTGCACCTGCACTTTTAAAGTTTGTCCTGCTTGTTGCATATACCTGTTGAGGCTACACACTCAAGTGTGCTAGCCTGTATTACATATTTATTGCATTTTCCTGCTGTTTGTTGCAAAAAAGAAAAAAAAAAAAAAATTATCCTTGTTTCCCGTCTTTCCTGACCTAGAGTAGTCCAAATACAGGCTTTGCTGTATTCTGGACTTTTGGAAAGTTCCTCTGTTGCCCATTTCCTTAATTGGATAAAGGGAGGCTTCTTTGTTCACCAGTGGCAGTGGGGAGCTTAGAACAGTCTGTCTATCCCTGGAGGAGTGTTCCCAGCTCAAGAGTCTGGTAGTCTATTGGCCGTTTTGGGCCGATTTCTAGCTCTTTCAAGTCCCCCTGTATAAAACCCACTTTGGCGCGGCTTTGCGCGATTTTGCGCATAGCGCAGCATCAGGTAGCTCCTCTTAATTGGGTTTAAACCATTCTCGGCTCCACAAAGTCTGCTCTTCACTTTTTCTCTTAGAACTGATCTAGTTCTCATAATAAACACCCTATTCCTACTCTAAAGCCTGGCACTTGCTCACTAAAGCAATTATATAAGTCAGCACTAAAAAGTTAAAAGCACTACACCCTCACAAACTCCCCTTGAGTACCTTGTTCCCCATTGGCCCTTTTTTCAATTATAAAGGAATTCCCAATACTATTCTAGCATGTCCAAAGGTCAGTTTTCAATCTCCTCTCCGGTCCAGCTGGTGAATCTGGGAATCTTGAGGCAATGTTACAGCTGCCTCATGTACACAGACAACCCTCTCCTCCTCCCAACAAATTCCGACACATGTGAGAGATGCAACCATATAGCCAAACTGGAGGCTAAGCTCTCTCAACTCAGTACTGGCGTAACCAGTCAGGAGAAGAAGGAAACCACACTCACTACAATTCCAGTCTCACATAGACCTACCACGACAGCAAACCAAACACATAAACACACAAAAACATACTCGGAGGCTCTAAATAAAAATTTGCCTAAGCAGCAGAGACCTACAAAGCAGACACCCAAGCAACCGCTACCCCAAAACAAAACACGTGCAACACATAGCTCACAAAGCCAGTGTGCTGAAAAGTCACAGCCCTTAAGGCTAAACAACACACCTGATACATTTGTAATAGGTGACTCTATCATCAGGCACACTGACGTCCCGCTCACCAGGCTGAACAAGAAGAAGGACACGGTGAGATGCCTGTCGGGTGCTAGGATCCGCCACATAACACAAGCACTCAGGTCACTCCAAGGCAAGTATAAATATGACTCAGTCATTGTCCATGCTGGTGTGAATGACCTGAGACGTACCTCCCTGGACTACATGAAAAGAGACATAGAGGAGCTCTCTGAGCATGTAGCCCAGGCCGGTATGACCCTGACCTTGAGTAGCATCTTACCCTCACCAAGAATGATGCCACAATATGAAGACAAGATGATCAATTTCAACAATTGGCTTAAGTATTGGTGTCATTCAAAGGGGATCCAATGCCTGTCAGCCTGGGATGACATGCTCGACAAGCCACGATGCTTCGCCAGGGACGGATTGCACCTGTCACCCCTGAGCTTTCGGATATTGACAAAGGCTCTTGCCACCCCCATAGTGCCTTTTTTAGGCAAGGCTCAAAAGACAAACCCACCTCCATAGGTATCAGAAGGGATAAGAAACTAAGAGTAATGCTACTCAACGCCAGAAGTCTAAACCTCAAGATGCATGCACTCGAAACTCTCCTTAGCATGGAAAACATCGATATTTGTGCAGTAACAGAAACCTGGTTCAAAGCTCCCAAGAGCACCCCAGCACTACCAGGTTATACCTCATACCATGCTTTTCGGCCCCAAAACTTGGACGGAACCGCAAAAGGAGGGGGAGTATCAATATTCATCAAAGATACCCACACCTCCAGGTTAGTGGCACAGCATGAAGCATCAGAGACTATCCATGTGCAATTAACAGTGGGTAAAACTGCCTTCCAGTTTATAGCCTGCTACAGACCACCCTCTCAAACCCAGGAACCCCACTCGGCCTTTCTGAGAACACTGGAAAATATGAAGGTCTCTCCAAACACCATTATATTGGGAGACTTCAACTACCCAAACATAGACTGGGAGCATTACACTAGCTCCAACACCCTAGCCCAAAGGTTCCTAGAATTTATAAACTCAGATGCTATGGAACAACTTGTTACCACTCCCACAAGAGGGGAAAACATACTGGACCTGATCATCACCAACATGGGGGCTCTATGCTCCAGACCAGAAGTGTATCCCTCACTGGTAAGATCAGACCATAAACTAATCTCACTGGATATTCACATCCCGACCCCACCCTCTGCCCAGAAAACCACAGTGAAAAACTTCTCTAAAGCAAATTTCACACTCCTCAAAAACGAGGTGGAATCCTTCAAAGCCCCCGGGCCTGTGGAAAATATGGCCCAGACCGCAGAATCCTTTATAAATGCATTCTATGAGCACCTTCAGGAATGCATGGATCATGCAATCCCAAATAAAACCAAGACCCAATCCTCCAAAGGCAGGCATCCTGTCTGGTGGATCCCAGCCATAAACAAACTATACAATAGAAGGAGGAAGCTACTACATGATAGAGCAAAATCCCAAAAAGGGAAGGCATCTCTGATCAGTATTAGCAAAAAACTACGGGCACTCATAAAATGTCTAAGGCCAGCTTCGAGAGAAAAATTGCACAGGACACTAAGGATAATCACAAGGCTTTCTTTAGTTATGTTAGGAACCTGGGTGGGAATTCCCAGATATGCTCAGAATTAGTCCAAAATGACAAAAAATACACCGAACCCACAGACATTGCCAACATCCTAGCTGACAGGTTCAGTGCAAACTTCTCCCCTCCCACCAACCGGGCAAATATCTATCCCAGCAGAGTGCTGCCCCCGTGACATCTCAGATGCTCAGGTAAGAGCCACTCTCTCCAAAGCAAAAAACACAGCATTAATGGGACCAGACGGTGTCCCAGGCTGCGTCCTACATGAACTCCAAGAAGAGCTAAACCCAAACATAAAACTACTGTTCAATCTCAGCCTTACTACAAGATATGTACCCAAAGAGTGGCATACAGCAACAGTGGTCCCTCTCCACAAAGGTGGTGCCTCAACGGAACCTGGAAACTATCGCCCCATAAGCCTGACTAGTTTGGTCTGCAAAGCTATAGAAAGGATCATCATGGACCTCATAAATAAAGATATTGGGGACCTACAGACACTGGATCCTACCCAGTTTGGCTTTGTTAAGGGCAGATCCTGCCTCTTAAACCTGGTTGATTTCTTTGAAACAGTCACCAAGGCTATTGACAAGGGGAAGGTGGTCCACACAGCCTACCTGGACCTCGCAAAAGCCTTCGATGCAATACCCCACTCAGGCATTATAGATAAACTCACCAGCTTAAATATAAACCCCTATGTCACCAGATGGGTTGCAAACTGGCTCAAGGACAGAACCCACATGGTTAGAATTGCTGGAGCCATGTCAGACTCCAAACCAGTTACAAGTGGCATCCCACAAGGCTCAGTCCTGGGACCTCTCTTGTTCGGTATATATTTCTCGGAGGTACAGGCCAACATGGAAGGACTGTGGCTGACCAAGTTTGCAGATGACTGCAAACTAGGTGCCATAATCGACTCTCCAGCTGACTCAAGCATCCTACAAAAGGGCCTCATAGAAACAGACCACTGGTGCCAGAGCCATGGCCTCAAGCTAAATGCCAAAAAGTGTATAGTCATCCCTTTGGCAAAAACAAAGTGCCCAGAAATTAACACATATGTGGCAATCCATTAAGTACGGAAGAAGTAATTAGGGACCTAGGGACCCAAGTTGATAGCAATCTCTCATTTGAAAACCACGTGGCCAAAGTGGTTAGAAAAACATTTTATATAGCCCACCTAATCATGAAGGGATTCATATCTAGGTCAGGGGAGGTCATCGTGCCTCTTTACTCATCCCTCATCAGGGCCATAATTGAGTACAATGCCCCTTTTGGGATGTACCTTACCAGACACCTGTAGCAACTGGAAAGACCCCAAAAGTACCTCACCAAGAGGATCAAAGGGCTCAAACAGATGCCATATGCTGCCTGGTTAAAGAAACTCCAGCTCTACTCAGTGGCATACCGCCTGCTCAGAGGTGATCTGTGCCTGACATATAAAGCCATGTCCAACCCGGCATTAATGGGCATGCTGCATCTCAGAAAATCCAAATCCCATCGAGCTATGCGCTCGAGCGACTTGAACCTCTGCACTGAAATAAATAGGACATGCTGGAGGGACAGATTCATAACCCAGAGGCTCCCTTCACTCTGGAATAAAATCCCAGTCCAGGTTAGGCAGAGTCCCTCATTGACTCTCTTCAAGAGGAATCTTGATGAGTGGATGGGAGATCGTAGGTTTACCCCGGGTATCACTTCTGTGTCACTGTTAGACAGAGGCACAGTATACTAACCTCGAAAAAGGGCATAGCAAAATTCATTTAAAATGGGTGGCGAAAGCCAAACACACTCTGGCTAGGCTTATAAATGCCCTAGGACAGATAGCCTAGTATGAACCTAGGAACCTATGAACCTATGATGCAATTACTCTAAAATGACTTTTAAAACACAAAAGGTTGAAAGGAAAATAAATTAGGCAGTGAAATGTGTATTTCAATATATTTGTTAAGATAGGTGTACTAGGTTTTTATGTGTTGTTTTGTCAAGTATAGTTTCATATTGATTAATTAAAAGGTACATTTTACTTGTCAATTTTTACTTGATTTACTTGAAGTGATTGTTCTAAAGGTCTGGAATTGAGTGTGCATTTTGTTCTTAGCAGTGCTTTTTTCGTAAACAAACAGGTGGTGGTACGCATATGTTGCATTTGGGTCACCCCTCTATGCAGCCATTCCACTGTCCCATTATTTGGCTATTTCTCTCCAGTTGCCATAAACACTGCTCAAATCTCTCAGTGTGCATACTGCTTTCTGCTTTACATATAAAATGATTACAGATATTTGGATTTAATTTAAAACTTTTATTTCAAATTGTCCAGCACAAACACTGATAGACCTTCACTAAACAAAGCAACACAGTCTCACACTGAAAACAGCCTTAGCATTAAAACTTCTGTGACTTTGAAACTCACATTCATTGAAACAGCATTGAAACCCACATTCAAAGAAAATGCATCTGGCCAGTGGCAAATTAAGCTTATCTTTGGGCTGTTTTCAAATCATAGACCCTTGCACACATTTTTAGGACCATGCAAAATTTCTTTAATTCACCTTCCTGATTGTACTAAATTATAATATATAATAATTAAATTATATCCCTTGTATAATACAACACCATTTCTTAGACTGTGCTTTAAAAGTATAGCCAGTAAGCAAAGAAACAAGACATATGAACCAATAAAGCCCAAACTGCCCAGTTCAGAACATTACAACCATAAAAGGCCACTCAAACTTCTGTCATTATAACCCACCAATATCAGTTAAATATGCATAGTCTCTGCAGAAGTAAATGTCATCTGAATAATTCCACATTAAAGAGATTTGACTGTAACTAATGAGAAGGTTGTTGCTAGCAAAAAACGTTATATTTAAGTATTTCATCTACAAATTCACTGCCTGCTGACCTTGAAGAATTAATTGTCTATGTTACATTAAAAATGATAAGCTGGTAATATTGCAATAGGGAAGGATGGCAAACTAAAACAGGTTCATTGTTACTAGGCATCTTATCCAAAGGAGGACTTACCCAGGACTGCAGCACCCCACCCTCTTAAAATTCAGCACAGTATCAGCAATCCATCTACATGCTGTGGGACTACAGCCTTCTGCATCAAAACAAAAGTATGCTACCTGCTGTGCTACTGACACTGCTTTAAAACTCTAAACACACAACAGTGATACCATTTGTTAAGCAAAACAGTTGCATATTTTGGGTAGAGAATTCAGGCTCTTGTTTCCTGTAGCTAAGGTACAGGTCTTGAGCCTAAGCAAATTACTAACTACCTGCTAACCCTAACTAGGGCATTTTACTGTCTCACATTTTAAATATTGCTCTTATAACCAGCTGCTAACCCTAACTAGGGCATTTTACTGTCTTCCACACACCTCAACCTTTTAATGCAAGAAATCTGGACAAAGTCTAAAATAAATAGGAACAGATTATAAATATTTCTCTCATTAACTTACAAAATTAGAGTAAAAGGATTTGTGTTAGTATGCATTTTTCTAAGGGATATGAAGTCTAAACCTCAAATATGTCATTATTTAGCAACTTCAATCTTTTTATGTAGAAAAAAATATATGGGGGAAAAATCTGGACATTCTGCAAAAACCTGGGCAGTTGAGGGGTATGGTACCTGTCTCTTACACACACACACACACACACACACACACACACACACACACACACACACACACACACCATACCTCTCAACCTCTTAGCAAAGAAGTCTGGGCAAAGCCTGTCATAATAGAGGGACAAAGGCCCAAAGCTAGGGACACATTTTAAATATTGTTCTTATAAATTCAGAAAGTTGCTAGAATAACAGGATTTTTGTTAGAATTTTCTAAAAGATATGAAGTCTGAAATTAAACTCAAATGCATGCCATTAGTTAGTAACTTGAATCCTTAGATCATCCCAGTGATTTATCAGAAAAAATACATTTTTTATGAAGAACAGACCAAAAATATAAGGCAAAAATGTGGACATTCTGTAAAAATATGCACAGTTGAGTTGTATTACGCATACATACACCCCTACCTCCCTCTTAGACTCCCCCCATACCTCTCAACCTTTTCAAGCAAGAAATGTGGACAAAGACACACATAATGGGGGGATGACCAAAAATAAGGACATCTTTTAAATATTGCTCTTACAAACTTAAAAAGTTGATAGAACAACAAGTTTTGCAGTAGTATGAACTTTCTGAAGGATATGAAGTCTAAAGTTCAAATGTCTGCCATTATTTGCTGTGTAAATCCTCAATGATTTGCCAGGGATTGCCAGAAAAACACAGTTTTATGAGAAACAGGCCACGGATGTGAGATGAAAATCTTGACATTCTGTGAAAATCTGGACAATTCACTCACTCACGCACACACAAACACAATCACAGACCTACCTACTTCTTATACACACACACACACACACACACACACACACACACACACACACACACACACACACACACACACACACACACACACTCACACACACTCGTCTACCTATTTCTTGCACACACGCACACTCCTCTTAAAAACTTAAAACACACACGCACACCTACCACTCACACCACTCACTTGTCAGGTCATGGTCCACAGTCCAAACGTCTTCAGGAATTCAAATTCCATGCAGAGCAGGAAGATGTAAACAATCAGTCACACATTGCACATACACAGATGGTGTCCTGCATCTTTGCAACCTGATGCAAAAGGCATTCTTTAAAAAGAACACCCTTAAAAAATAAAGTTTTTTTTTTAAAGAAACAGGGCAGCAGAGGTGCCAGTATGCCATTCTGGTGCATACTGGCCCAAAAAAAGCCCTGGTTCTGAGGAAGTCTTTTTTTGACAAAAGTGAAGAACAATGACCACTAATCCAGTTATGGGTCTTTGTTATTATGAGTATTGGTGGATTTGTTGTACACAATAGCGCAGGTGTCTCTTTGGACTCTGATGAGGATGATGGCCACAGTGAGGCATAACTAGGGGTGTAGGGGACTCAATCTGTCCCAGAAGTAGACATCCCTCTTCTGACTCCATTGTCACCACACACAGTCAGTATGCCCACACATACCCAGTCTCTGGAGGCCACAGATATTGGTCATTCAGAAGGTGGGGACATTGAACAGGAAAGTGTTGCTCCAGTGAGTGTAGACACTGCCCATAGCTAGAGATATGAGAGGTTCCTGAGATAGATTGACAAGGGTGCTTGTAGGATGCCTGCTGTCCATTCACTACCTGATGCAAGTGTCACCTCACAGGTCACTGGGTGCATGTTTCAGGCAATCATAGAGGCACAGGCACATTCTAAACAGAACACCAGACGTATGCTTAGAGTTAGGGATGCAACACAGTCTGACAACCATGACTTCCTTCACCACATTGGGGACACTCTGGATTGGTTGACTGATGTAGTGGACAGAAGGTGGGCTGAGAGAGTGTCTGCCAAACCTCACATTGTCTGTGCTGGAAAGTGTGGTTGGAGTTGAGCATCGGACTCATGGACATAGGTCAGAAACCCCATCTGCTGAGATTCCGCGTGGCCGTGCACAATCACACTCCCATAGTGGCAGTACATCCAGTGCTACAGAGAGGAGTGTGCTGTCCACACCATGACATGGCAGGCCAAGGTCTCATCATCCTGAGCATTCCCCTGGGGGACACAGTCCCAGCAGACAGCAGTCACTGTCAGGTACTAGCACCACTTCTGACCTTTTTTCTCAAATATCTCAAATATCTTTTTATTAATTTTTTTTTCTTCATAATTTGAAATCAGAAATGATATACAGTACAATAGAAGTTGCTGATGTTGCAATTTGCATAACACTAGCATGCTATTAAGCTAGGTGTTCACACACTGTGATAAAAAGAAAAAAAAAACTATTTCAAATTAGCTGAAGTTGACAAAAAAGGATTACCATGAAGTTATTATTGTGCTATAATTCAGTCATGAGGCATGAATATAGTAAAGCAATTGACCTATACATTATTTTAATACAATAAGAGTATATCTTGAAGCATAACACCAACCTAATGATGCACAAAAATCTAAACTACTATACATTATATACATATTTACAAAAATGTCACCTTAGTTGATGTTGTTACTACTTTCAACTAAAGAGAGTGTTCAATAACTTTATGTATATTCACATACTTTGCCCTTCATGATAAAATATCAATTAAAGCTTTACAGTAATTCTGATAATATGCCTGGTTCTTTTGACTTTTTCATGAAAGTGGCATTCATTTGGTATAAAAGTTTAGAGAGTATGTTCATTTTGACAATTGAGGCCTTCGATAAAGTAGAATGTTTAAGCTTTTCACATTTGCTAATTTTGCAGACTATATTAGTCCAAGTTTTAAATATGTTATCAATCATATCTGATTATATATGACTAAAGATTATACCTAAATATTTCAAAGTATATTCTACTTTTATATTAGTCGCTGAAAAATAAAATTCCTTATGGCCTATGGGGTTTAGTGGATAGATAATTGACTTATTAGGATTAATTGTGTAGTTAGACACTTGGGAGAAATTGTCTATGGAAATTAAGATTTTACCAAGATCAGTATTAGGGTATTGAAAGTAAATATTTAGGTCATCTGCAAAGGCTGTGTATTTTATTTGGGTTTTTGATACTGAAATAAGGTGATGGTATGTTATTTGACTAATTAGTAGAAGTAGTGCTTCTGTATAGAAATTGAACAGGTTTGGTGAAAGTCGACATCCCTGTCTGGTGCCATTAACAAACTTTATCAGGTTAGATGTTTTCTTATTAATATAAACTGTTGTAGTTGCCTTACTATATAACGTTTTGATCATTGTTATATATTCTTGTGGGAATCCAAATTGTCAAAGTATAAAAAAAGAGGAATTTTGATTGACTCTGTCAAAGACTTTTGTTGCATCCACTGATAAAGTATATTTAGGGGATTTGTCCTTAGCACATAGGTGGTTTAGTGCATCAGTGGTTAGCGTATCATCCCATACTTGTCTCTGACTCATAAAGCCAAGTTGCTCAGGTGAAATTATATGTGGAGCGATTTTCTGTATGCTAGAATTGTTGAAAGTATTTTCAAATCTATATTTATCAGATGAATGGGTCTGTAGTTGTTCAGATTTTTGGAGTCAGTGTTTGGTTTTAATGATAAATATGGCCTTGGAATTGTTAATATATAGGTGTGATATCCCAAATTCTATTATATGGTTGTATATTTTTAAAAGTATTGGTGCTAATTGTTGTTTGAAGAGTTTATAAAATTCTACTACATACCCATCAGGACCAGGAGCTTTCCCTAGTTTTAGCTTTTCAATAGCTTTTTTTACTTCTTCTACTGTTAATGGACTTTTTAGGTTGTTAGATTGAGTATCAGTAATCTGACAGAATTCTAAGTTGTCTGCAAAATTTTGGAAAAGGCCGTCATGTATAAGGTCTTGTGAACCATAGATGTCTTGAAATATTTTTTCAAAAGCCTGTATTATTTCACTATCTGAGTTGAGGGTTTTATCTTTATATTTTATTTCTTGCATTTTACATGGGGGGTTTCTTACATTAAGTCTCGCTAGCATTTTGGAAGGGGTCTGCACCCATTCTACATATTTATATAGCATTCTTAGTTCTATGAATGTATGGTGTTGTGTTAGAATCTCATTTAGTTGTTTTTGTAAGCTTGCCCCTTGTTTCTCAAGGGTAGGTGAGCAATTTTTTGTAGTTCTAGTTCGATTAGTTTTAGTTTAACCTCTATGTTACTTATTTTTTCTCTATTTAGTTTTTATAGAATGATGTTTTTTGAATCAAGATACCTCTCACTGTAGCTTTAAAGGCTTCTCATTGAATATCTAAAGGAGTATTATTGTTTGTAAGGTTTACATTTAATTGATTAAGAAAGTCTATAATTTCTTGCTCCAACACGCGGTGGTGGTGCTGCGGTAGCATTGTCACCTCACAGTAAGACGCTGTCCGGTTCTATTCCCAGCTAGAGCGCCTTCAACATGGAGACATGCATGAATGGGCGTTCCTTCATTGATGGTTGTGCATCAGGGCTGGTAACTCGGCATGTAAAAATCAACTACCAATCATTAGCGGACCGGAGTTCCGCTGTGGCGACCCCTAACCGGGAAAAGCCGAATGACACAAACATAATTTCTTGCTCCACTTTGATTTCAACAGGTTTGAGTTTAGGGTCCAATTTGAAGTATTATATATACTAAACCTAGATCTATTTTGTGTTATTATTATATTAATTTTTGAGTGGTCAGATATTGATCTAGGTTCTGAGTTATAATAAATTTTGTTAGCAGCAATGCTTTGTGAGATTAAGGATATGTCAATTCTCGACCATGTCTAATGGAAGGGTGAGAAATATGTGTATTTGGTTCCTAGACTATCTGTGTTGTTTAGTTCAAAGGGATCCACTATGTTAAAGCCATCAATTAATTCTGATAGAAAGGTTGTGGCTTGGGGTGATTGATTATTATTTTTATTTGATCTGTCTTTAGATGGATTTATTGTTATATTCCAGTCTCCACCAATTATAATCAGATGGTCTGGGTGTTTTAGTAATAAGTTATAGATTTCAATTAGAAAGTCAAGCTGATAGCTGCAAGGACCATCGACATTATATAATAGTAAGGTTTTTTTGTAAGCTGGATGTGAGCATGTGAAGCACCACTAGCCTTTTGTATCAATGTTATGCTCGATAATGCTCCCTTTAAATAATTTTTTAATTATTATAACTGTCCTCTTGATGCAGTACTGTCCCAGGCTGCTATTATTTGTTGAATCCACTTCATATTTTTATCTATATCATTGTCCCATTGTTCCTTAGTCATGTGAGTTTCTTGTAAAAAGGTTACTTCTGAGTTTAATTGATATATGAGGTGCAAAATTTGCTTTTTTCTTTTTTATGTCTTGCAAGCCATTTATGTTCCACGAGGCTACACTAATCATCTTGGATAATGATGAGGTTAAATATCCCTGTTACTGAAGTAACTGTGAATACTGTGAGGGGAGTGTTTGGCAACATATGCTTAGTAGTATATATGTGTTGAAAGATAGAAAAGGTGACATTGCATTCTTTCAGAAACTCCCTAGTGCCTGACCACTTACCACTATCCTCTGAAAGAGAAAAGTTGAACCAGTAAACAAATACTATATTCATAATACTAGAATTTAAACTTCTAAAAACACAAAAAATGCTAACTATCTTACAGTGAATATTTTGTATTCCAAGGTACATCACAACTCTGTCAGGATATCCGCCACACAGCCAGCAGCTTTAAGTTGTGGTTAACATAAGCATTGCTAACCCAATCAGGTGTTAAGGGTAGCTGTTATCCTGTAACTGCCATACTTTAGCTTAATATAAGACCCTGAGACTAATTATAAGTGTCTAGAAGTGCTATTTTGACACACAATATCACTCAGGTAGCGAGATAAGACAAGATTTATCTGTTGTTCCTAAAAAGTGCAGTGTATAGTGTTTTCCTCAATTGGTAATCTATAATTTAACAATCTTGATAAAACAGTAGACTCTGTTACTGTAGAATATGTGAAGCAATGTAATATGATCATATGCTATATACTACAGTTCTATATGACCTGCCTATATTAAACAAAGAAATTTCCCCAATAGACATAATATTACAAATGCATTGCAATAAGTAAATTATACCATTTGTGACCTTCTAAGATTCTCTGTCTACTATTAAGGCAAAAAAATGTTGGATACACAAGTACATGAGACGATATTCTTTGCAAGGATATATTGTCCAGGTCCCCATAGCATGATCCTTATTCCTTTATGGACAGTTTGTTGTGTATGGATCACATTCGCAGTAACTTTTTCCTATTCTTTTTGCTTCCTTTCTCTCTCTCTTCCTCTTATCTTCCAGGCTTTCAGTTATTTAAATATTGTTCCCTCTTCTACAACTGTCTCTTAAGACCTACTGCTTGTTATTTACAGTAAAATTAACAGTACCTGTAAGTTCTTAGTGCTGGAAGCAGTTACCACTTGATTCTCAGCCTTATTTTGTTACACTTTATTGCCTGGATGTCATTCTGCTCATTCTATTGGCTCTCTTAGTTTAGTCACACAGTTTTTTTACTTCTTTTCTAACCTCTTGGTTACCATAGACTTGAATTGGCTGTGATATCACACTGTGAGTTAACTCAGAGGGACTTGAGACAAAGCTCAACTTCCTGGAAAAATGGCTTTAGAATGATACAGCAGAAAGGAAAGCCTATAGAGACTTTTTTTCATGCAATAAACAGGTAATTGTCTTCAATACCTTTAAAAAAATAAGTAAAAGACTAGCGGCATCTGTAATAGTCGGATTTAAGGTCATTTATAGTATAATTACGTTTTAAATGCTGATGCATACAGTTTTAGTTGTTACTTTTTATTACTTATTTTGGAGGGATCTCATTGAATACCTTCAAAAAGGCAGAAATTGCTTCATCTTTGCTGTTTGCTTGGTGTGCGGATCCCTTGTATTGAAAATGTAAGGAAGCAGGATACTTAATTTGGAATTTTATTTTATGTTTTATTAAGTATGCACAGAAGGTTGAAAGAACATTTCTTTGTTGCTTATTGGCTAAGGGTAGGTCCTGTGCAATTGTTATTTTATTGCCTTTCCACAGAACTTGTTTTTTAGTTTTGTCAGCTTGTATGACCATATTAGCATGTGTTGCATTTAAAATTCTCACATAAACTTGTCTTGGAGCTTCAAGAGTTTGTGATTTTATTAATGCACAGTGAACTCTTTCTATGGTAACAAGCTAGGTTGAAGCACTGTTGTCCAAGAATAGTTCAATGATTTATTTTATTACATTGTGTAGAGAAGCTTGTTCAATAGGTTTCAGGTATACCTCTAATGAGCACATTGTTGTGCCTTGATCTAGCTTCTATGTCCATTATTTTTTGCTGGATTTCAGACATTGTTTTTTCTGTGGATTTGGTTCTTCTCTGGATCTCTTCTATTTTTATTTCATTTTCTACAGCTTTCATTTCATTTTTCTCCAGCCTGGTTAGTGTTTGATTAAGATTTCATCCGAAGATATTTAATTTTGTAGAAAAAGAATGGATTTCTTCTTGCAGGGGTTTTAAAGCTGCCCTGAGCTCTTCCACAAAGAGGGATTGTTCTGACTTTATTTTGGCAGTTTGTTTTTGCAAGTCAGGTTGCTGTTTTATAGTGTTTGTCTCTGAAAAAACTTCTTTCTAAAGCATGGTTATTTGAGAGAATCTTGTTTTTCATGTTTGAGCTTCCAATGAATCCATAGTTCAGTATTTATCAAAAGCTTATTTCTTTGTGTAGCTCCCTGTGAATTGCTGTTGAGGCCTGTAGTGCTTGAGAGAAACCCAGATCAGCACATGTTGGTCTTGCAGATAAGTATAAATTCTTTATATTTTTTACGAAATTTGTAGTGTAGCTGACTCAATATCTATTATATAGTAATATTATCTGTTTTTTGATGAGTTAACCAGAGTGCTGATACCCTGATTCGATTAGATTGTAGATTTTTGTCAGGAGCTGACTGAGAAGTGTGCTTCCTAGCTGGCAAACATCTTGGAATCAGCACCACTTCTGACCTTGGGCATGGAGGTGCCAATTCAACTCCTGGCAGAGCCAGTTCCCATGTTTGGAGCTGGAGATGGTGAACTGTCAACTCTACCATGTATGGTCCAAAGTTGTACAACTACAGACACACATGGCACCTTTCCATGGACCATCTTTCCTGCTTCCCTTCCTGACTCACACACATGCTGTCATCCTTTTGGGTCAGCCTACACCTCATGCACCCCCACACAACACCCTGTGCAAGTGATGATACCTGTGCCACATAGGTTCATAGGTAGGTACTAGGCTATCTGCCCGAAAGCATTTATAAGCCTAGCCAGAATGTGTTGACTTACATGGCCCCCTTACATTAGTTCCCTGTGCCTCTGTCCAGCAGAGCCATTGAAGTGATCCCTGGTGTAAACTTTCTGTTTCCCATCCACTCATCAAGGTTTCTCTAGAAGAGTGTTATGTGAGGAGCTCTGCCTAAGGTGGATTGGAATCTTATTCCAAAGCATGGAAAGTATCTGTGACAGGAATCTATCCCTCCTGCACGTCCTATTTATTGTTGTGGTGAGGTTTAGATCCCTAGAGCATGTGGCTTGAAGGGATATGGTTTTCTTTAGGTGGAGCATATCCATCAATTCTGGGTTGGATATGGCCTTGTATGTCAGACAGTGATCACCTCTGAGTAGGTGGTATGCAACCAAGTCCAGCTAGAGTTCCTTCAGTCGAGCTGTATAGGGCATCTGTTTGAGGCCAATGATCCTCTTGGTGAGGTACTTCTGTGGTCTTTCCAGCTGTTGCAGGTGTCTTGTAAGGTACATCCCAAATGGGGCATTGTACTCTATGATGGGTCTGATGAGTGATGAGTAGAGGGGCACAATGACCTCTTTTGATCTGGATGCGAACCCTTTTGTGATTAGGTGGGCCACATAGAAGGATTTTCTAACCACTTTGACAATGTTATTATCAAAGGAGAGATTGCCATCTACTTGGGTCCTCAGATCCCTTAATACGTCTTCCGTCTGCCACCTATGTGGTAGTTTGTGGGTACTTTGTTTTTTCCAAAGGGGATGACTATGCACTTTTTGGCATTTAGCTTGAGGCCATGATTTTGACACCAGGTATCCATCTCAGTGAGACCTTTTTGGAGGATGTCTGTGTCAGCTGGAGAGTCAGTTATAGCCCCTAGTTTGCAGTCATCAGTGAACTTGGTGAGCCATAGTCCTCCTGTGCTTGTCTGTACCTCTGAGAAGTATATGCTGAACAGGAGGGGTCCTAGGACTGAGCCCTGGGGAACACCACTTGTAACCAGTTTAGAGTCGGACCTAGCTCCCACAACTCTCGCCATGAGGGTTCTGTCTGTGAGCCAGTTGGCAACCCATCTTGTGACATAGGGGTTTATGTTCAAGCTGGTGTGCTTGTCTGTAATACCAGAATGGGGAATGGTGTTGAAGGCCTTTGCAAGGTCTAGGTAAGCGGTGTGTACCACCTTTCCCTCATCTATATCCTTGGTAACTGTCTCAAAGAAGTCCACCAGGTTTAGGAGGCAGTGATCTGCCCTTAACAAAGCCAAACTGGGTAGGGTCCAGTGTTTGGAGGTTCCCAATGTCTCTGCTAATGAGTTCCATGATGATGTGCTCCATAGCCTTGCAGACCAAGCTAGTCAGGCTTATAGATGATAGTTCCTGGGGTCTGTTGTGGCTCCACCTTTGTGGAGTGAAATAACTGTTGCTGTGTGCCACTCTATGGGTATGTAGCCTGTGGAGAGACTGAGTTTGAACAGTGTGTTTAGGTGAGGGGTTAGTTCGTCTTTGAGCTCATGTAGGACGCAGCCTGGGACACCGTCCAGTCTCATTGATGCTGTGTTTTTGGCTTTGAAGAGGGCTGTTTTAACCTGAGTGTCTGTGATTTCAGGGGCTTTACATTCTTCTGGTATGGTTATGGGCCCTTTTGGGGGTGAGAGGGGGGTGAAGTTTTCACTGAACCTGTCTGCCAGGATGTTGGCGATATCGGTCGGTTCACTGTATTTTGTGCCATTCTGCATTAACTCTGAGCAGATCTGAGCATTGCCACTTAGATTCTTGACATAGCTAAAGAATTTCTTGAGGTTATCTTTGGGGTCCTTGGCAATTATTCTTTCGAAGCTTGCCTTGGATGATTTTATGAGGGATCGTAGTTTCTTGCTGATACTGCTCAGGGATATCTTCCCTTCTTGGGATTTTACTCTTTTCTGTACTAGTTTCCTCCTTCTATTGTATAGTTTGTTTATGACAGGGGTCCACCAGACTGGTTTCCTTTTCTTGGAGGAGTGAGTCTTGGTTTTGCTTTTGATAGCATGATCCATGCATTCTTGTAGGTGCCCTTAGAATGCATTAGTAAAGGATTTTGCAGCTTGGACAACGTTATCCTTTAGCATTGGGGCTTTGAAACTTTGCACCTCAGTCTTAAGTAATGTGAAGTTTGCTTTTGAAAAGTTTTTCACAGTGGTTTCCATGTCTGGGGGTGGGAGCGGAATGTGGATATCCAAAGTGATTTGTTTATGGTCAGATCTAACCAGCAAGGGGTTGACCTCTGGTGTGGAACACCAGTCACCCATGTTGGTGGTGACCAGGTCCAATATGTTGAGAAAAAACACTAAGTCAGACAAGTCCAAAAAGATCAAAATCCACAGAGGAGGAAGCTGGAATCAGCAAAAATACACTTTTATTGAATGGCCACAAACACAGTGAAAACAAGCGCTTTCGCTCGGTTAATACCGAGCTTTCTCAAGATAAAGATAACATTCAAATAGCATCTATATATAGACAGTGTCAAATCACATGTTCAAATAGTTAACATAATTAGTAAAAAATGAATAAAAATCAACTCTTTTGAGTAAAATAAACCATAAACAAAATTCTTGTTTAAAAATAGTTTTTGTGTATATAAGACAGAATATGGTGTTTTAAAATTATGAAAAAAATGAAAAAAAATATATATATGAAATAAATAAATAAATAATGTAAAATAAAATTGTAATTGTAGATTACTATTAGCATAGAAATTGTGCCTTATTAATTCAGAAATGAGTAATAAATCTCAAATGAAGAGCAAACTATAGCAAGGGTGGAAAATGGACATAATGGTGGATCAGAAGGAAGGTCAGTAATGTGACCGACATGAGTTAATACAATCATTTTGAAACAATCATTTTAAAACATCAATGTATCATGTCTAACAATACAAAAAAGCAAGATAAAAAATGTGTACAGCTGTGTAGCTGTAATCATCGTCCACTCAATTACTCTAATAAAAGAGATAGAACCTACCATTTAAAAAGGGGGGTACCCAACCATTCAAATTGTACTACTACAATCTAGCCATCCTCAGTTTCAGGACGCTACTAATATTAATATTGTCGTTAAGACCAGGAGGTCTTCCGGTGTCCAATCTAAGCTGCCAGAGGAGTTCTCGATACTCCAAAGTGATCTCCCAATCCCCACCTCTGGCATCTGATATCACTTGTTCTAACACTATAAACTTAAGCTCCATTCTGGGACAGAGGTGGGAGTGTTTGTAAAAGGCATTGGATTCCCTTTCTTTAGAGATATCATAGAGATGCTCGTATATTCTCTTTCTTAGGGGTCTCTCAGTTTTCCCAATGTAAAAACTGGAACAAGACATACATACACCTAAATACACTACCCCTTTGGTACCACAATTGGAGAAACAACTGGAATTAAAAAGAAATTTCCTTGATGGAATATAGAGAGTCGAATCATTAATAATAGCATTACACTGCTTACACGCACCACATTTAAAGGTGCCTAGTCTGGAATTGCGTAATGTTGATCTTTGAGTGTGTTTCCCTTCAAATAATTCTGACAAACCTAGGACGTGGTTGCACCAAATTTTTTAGTTCATCATGGAGGGTAAGGACTAACTAGTGCCTCTGTACCACATTTTCAATGTTAAAGGAGCTAAGAGAATAGGTGTGAATAAAACTGCTAGAATATTCTCCATGATCCTCAATTGTAGCTTTATTTACTGGGGGAACAGTGTTACCAATTAATGGGGGATATCTAATGTCCCTACTATCTAGGACTTCCTGAGCCAAAGTAGTGACTAGTGAGGTGGGATAGCCCCTTTTAAAGAATAGTGACTTCAAAAATTCAATCTCGTCCAAAAAGTCACCTACGGTACTACACATCCTGGAGGCTCGCATGAACTGCCCCTTAACAATACCTTTCTTTTGGTAAAAAGGGTGCCCACTCTCAAAATGTAAAAAAGAGTTAGAAAAAGTGGGTTTCCTGTAAAGTTTAGACTGAAAGGTATGGTTAGACAGATCTTTGAAAAGGGTGACATCAAGGTAATGCAACTCAGTTGTACTAACATTATAAGTGAAGGCCAAAAAGTGGGTGGTGGAATTGAGATAATTAAAAAAATCAAGAAACTGGTCAGGAGTCCCATTCCAGCGGATACAGATGTCATCTAGGTATCTCTTGTAATGTGTTATATGATGGACCCAGGTTGTTGCAAAAATGAATCTCTGCTCCCATCTGTGCAACACCACATTAGCATAGAGGGAGGCACAAGAGGCACCCGTGACTACACCTTTCTTTTGCCTGTAGAGTTCCCTGTTGAAATAAATAAAATTATTTTCTAACACAATTTCCATGAACTCAACGAGCAAACTAGTAATCTTGTTCCCTAGATTGGCTTCGGTTACTAATACTTCATTAAACCATTCCAAACCGATGGAATGAGGACTACTGGGGAACAATTCAACTATATCGATAGTAATCATCAGTAGTTCTGGCTGAAAAAAGGAGGGTTCAATACCCCTGAGGAAATCCCATGAATCTTTACAGACATAATTCAGTGTAGAAGCAAATTTCTTAGTTACATAATCAATAAACTTTACATTAGTAAAGGATTTTGCAGCTTGGACAACGTTATCCTTTAGCATTGGGGCTTTGAAACTTTGCACCTCAGTCTTAAGTAATGTGAAGTTTGCTTTTGAAAAGTTTTTCACAGTGGTTTCCTTGTCTGGGGGTGGGAGCAGAATGTGGATATCCAAAGTGATTTGTTTATGGTCAGATCTAACCAGCGAGGGGTTGACCTCTGGTGTGGAACACCAGTCACCCATGTTGGTGATGACCAGCTCCAATATGTTGTCACCTCTGGTGGGATTGTTGACCAGTTGATCCAGGGCATTTGAGCTTATAAATTGTAGGAAATGTTGGGCAAGCGAGTTAGTACTTTAGTAGTTCTCCCAGTTAATGTTTGGGTAATTGAAATTACCCAATATTAGGGTGTTTGGTAGGACCTTTATGTTTCCCAGTGCTTCCAGAAATGCAGAATGGGGGTCCTGGGATATGGTGGGTGATCTGTTTGAATTGCAGTTTTGCCCATTAGCAGGTGGATGATATCTGATCTGTGAACATCCCTGTCATCTTCGCCACTGATGCAGGGAAATGAAGCTATGTGTCTGATGCACATGGTGACTGTATTAGTTAACATGTACTTGTGTAATGCAGTGTAGTTTTGCTATGCCATATGTAGCGGTTAACGACAGATACTGTATGCTGGCAACATACTTTTGTGTATGTTGTGTTGTATGATGTTTTAATGGTTGTATACTTATACAATGACAGCTGTGTCTTGGACCCGTTTATGTTTTGTTTCAGGACTCTGTTGGGATAACCTATGGATACACAGCAGCAATAAGCAGTGCAGGATGACATGTCAGCACAGCACAAATTTGTCTTCAGCAAGGTACAGCACTATAAGTGCATGGCTCCATAGGTTCATATGTGTATAATAGGCTAACAAGGACAATGGTGGCATTCAGCATACATGTGCATCCTTAATCTGTGAACAGGTCCGCTACCCTTGATAAGTGTCACCAGGATTTTGGGAACACACACATCTACAAGCTGTCCTAATGGAGATGGCCCATCTACAAATATCATGTGTCCGGTACAGACAGTTGTCCAACATTAGTTATGATTGGTGTGTTCTACATCCCATTTTGTAACCTGCACATGCTGTGTCACAGCAGATGTGTGCTTCACATGCATGGGGGGCATGTTTCTTGTAGGGCATACTGTCTGTGTCACATATCTGTCTCTCCAGCTTGTACTATGTATACCACAGTGATGTTGTAGGTTCATAGGTTCATAGGTAGGTACTAGGCTATCAGCCCAAGGGCCTACGTAAGCCTAGCCAACAAGGTTCCCTGGCTTACACCACCCAAGAAAGTTATTTTCCTGTGCCACTGTCAAGCAGAGACACAGAAGTGATCCTAGGGGTGTATTTCCTATTTCCCATCCACTCATCAAGATTTTTCTTGAAGAGTGCTAATGAAGAACTTTGCTTGACATAGATGGGCAGACTGTTCCAGAGTATGGGAAGTCTCTGGGACAGGAATCTATCCCTCTAGCATGTCCTGTTTATTGTGTTGGCAAGGTTTAGGTCCCTAGAGCATGTAACTCTGAGGGATTGGGATTTCTTTAGGTGTAGCATATCCAACAGCTCTGGGTCTGACATAGCTTTATATGTTAGGAAGAGATCACCTTGGAGTAGGCATTTATTGAGTCAGTCAGTGTAGGGAATTTGTTTGAGGCCAGTAATCCTCTTTGTGAGGTACTTCTGTGGCCTTTCCAGTTGCTGCAGATGTCTTGTGAGGTACATTCCAAAAGAGGCGTTGTACTCTATAATGGGTCTAATGAGTGTCGAGCAGAGAGGAACAATGACCTCTTTTTTCCTGGATGAGAACCCTTTTATGATGAGGTGTGCCACGTAGAATGACTTCCTGACTACTGTGGTGATGTGACTATCAAAAAGAGAGACTACTGTCCACCTAGGTCCCAAGGTCTCTTATCACACATTCAGTGTTAAGTAGTTTGCTGCCTATGTGGTAGTTCATGGGTATAGAGTTTTTACCAAAGGGGATGACACTGCACTTTTTGGCATTGAGCTTGAGGCCATGGCTCTGACACCAGGCATCTGTCTCAGAGAGGCCCTTCTGCAGAATGTCCACATCATTTGGGTACTTGACTATGGCTCCTAGTTTGCAGTCATCTGTGAACTTCGTTAGCCAGAGGCCTTCTGTGTTAGCCTGTACTTAAGAGAAGTTGATACCAAACAAGAGAGGTCCCAGGACGGAATCCTGTGGTACTCCACTTGTCATTGCTTTGAGGTCAGATTTGGAGTCTGCAACTTTTACAGTGTGGGTTCTGTCAGTGAGCCAGTTGGCAATCCATCCTGTGATGTAGGGATTTGTACCTAGTTTAGTGAGTTTAGCTATAATTCCAGAATGGGGGATGGTGTAGAAAGTCTTGGCGAGGTCAAGATAGGCTGTGTGAACCACCTTACCCTCATCTACGGCTTTGGTGACTGCCTCAAAGAAGTTGATCAGGTTCAGGAGGCATGATCTGCCTTTCACAAATCTGAACTAAGTGGGATCCAGAGTTTAGAGGTTACCAATGTCTTTGTTAATTAGTTCCATGATGATACGTTCCATGGCCTTGCAAACCAGGCTCGTCAGGCTAATATTCGTTAGTTCCCTCCCCCTTTGTGGAGTGGGATAACTGTTGCTGTGCACCATTCAGTGGGCACAAAGCCTGATGCAAGGCTATTATTGAACATGGTGCTTAAGTGGGGAGCCAGTTCGTATTGAAGTTTGTGTAAAACGCAGCCTGGGATGTTGTCCGGTCACATGGATGCTGTGTTTTTGGCTTTAGGGAGTGCAACTTTTACCTGCATAGTTGTGATTACAGGAACTCTGCATTCTTCCTGTATAGATATGGGCCCTTTAGGGGGTGAGGGGGGTTAAAGTTAGCACTGAACCTAACTGCCATAATGTTGGCAATATCAGTTGGTTCTGTAATTTTCGTGCTGTTGTGCTGTAACTCAGAGCAGATCTGGGTGTCGCCATTGAGATTCCTGACATAGCTATAGAATGCTTTGTGGTTGTCCTAAGAATTAGTGGTTATTTTGTTTTTGTAGCTAGCTTTGGAGGATCTTATAAGGGATCTCAGCTTCTTACTGAGGCTGACCAGGGAGCTCCACCACTCATGGGATTTTACCTTCTTTTGCAACAGTTTCTTCCTTCTGTTGTACAGTTTGTTTATGGCAGGGGACCACCACATTGGCTTCCTTTTTTTGGAGGATAGCATCTTGGTTCTGTTTGGGATAGCACGATCCATGCACTTGTGTAAATACTTAGAGTGCATTTGTGTAGGATTCAACAGTCTTAACTGTATTATCCATCTGCATGGGTGTCATGAAGTTCACCACTTTTGTCTTAAGAAGCATGAAGTTGGCTTTGGAGAATTTTTTTACCATGGTTTCCTTAATGGGGGTGGGGGCAGGATGTGGATATCAAGGGTGATTAGCTTATGGTCGGATCGGACCAACAAGGAGTTGACTTCAGGTGTGGAACACCTGTCAGTCACTCATGTTGGTAATGACTAGGTCTAGGATATTGTTGCCCCTGGTGGGGTGTGGATAAGTTGATCCAAGGCATTGGAGTTTATGAATTAAAGAAAGCATTGAGCTAAGGAGTTGGTACACAAGTAGTTTTCCCAGTTAATGGTGGGGAAGTTGAAGTCGCCCATTATTAGGGTGTTTGGTTGAACCCTAATATCTTCCAGTACATCAAGAAAAGAGGAGTGGGAATCCTGGGGCATGGTGGGGGATCTGTAGCAAGCTACAATTTGGATTGCAGTTTTGCCCAGAGTTAGTTGCACTTGGATAACCTCGGATGCATTATGCTGAGTAACTAATCTGGAGGTGTGGATATCCTTAATGAATATGGACACACCTCTGCCTTTGGTGTTCTGGTCCAGGTTAGATGGCCAAAATGTGTGGTATGAGTCATAGCCTGTTTGGTGTTTCGGTCCAGGTTACATGGCCGAAAAGTGTGGTAGGAGTTATAGCCTTGTAGTGCAGGAGTGCTCTCTGGAGCATTAAACCAGGTGTCAGTCACTGCACAGATATCGATGTTCTCCATTTTAAGGAGTGCCTTGAGTGAGTGCATTTTGAGATTTAGACTTCTAGCATTGAGTAGCATTACCCTCAGTTTTTGCTTGCCTGTTCCTGCTATGGTGGTGAATTTGTCATTTGAACCTTGCCTAAAAAAGGCACTATAGGGGCAGCAAGAGCCTTAGCCAGTATCTGGAATCCCAGAGGCAACAGGTGCAGGCCATTTGTGGCAAAGCATCTTGGTCTGTCGACCATGTCATCCCAAGCAGACAGATAATGGATCCCCTTAGAATGACACCAGAAGCTTAGCCAACTGTTGAAGTCAATCATTTTGTCTTTGTACTGCGGTATCATTCTGGGCGATGGCAGAGTGCTACTCAGGGCTAGGGTCATACCTGCCTGGGCTACAAGATCAGAGAGCTCCTCCATGTCTCTTTTCATGTAGTCCAGGGAGGCACGTCTCAGGTCATTCACACCAACATGGACAATGACAGAGTCATATTTGTACTTGTTGTGGAGTGACCTGAGTGCGTGGGTTATGTGGCGGATCCTGGCACCCAACAGGCAGCTGACAGTAACCTTCTCCTTGTTTAGCCTGGTGAGTGGGACATCAGTGTGCCTGACTATAGAGTCACCTATGACTAGTGTGTTAGGTACGTTGTTTTGCCTTATTGGCTGTTGTTAAGTGGCACACTGAGTCTGTGGGCTATGTGTCATTTGGGTTGTGTTGGGGGATGGAGGTTGCTTGTGTTTCTGCTTTGGAGGTCTCTATTGCTTAGACAGATTATTATTGAGAGCCTCCGCAAATGTTTTTGTGTTACTATGTGTGGATTTAGGTGGTGTAGATTTAGTGAGACTATGTGATGAGTGTGGTGTGGTGCAAATGTTTACCTTCTCATCATGACTGTCAAGTTCAGTCTTGGTTGGAGAGAGCTTTACCTCTAGTTTGACTAGATAAGTGCATCTCTCACAGGTTGTAGTGTTGGGTGGTAGGAGGAGAGGGTTGTCTGTGTACATGAGGCAATTTCTACATTGCCTAAAGATGCCCAGATTCATCAGATAGACAAGAGAGAACACTGGGAGCTGACCCTTGGACATGCCTGAATAAAAAACTATTTTCCTCTAGATAAGTGAGGAAAGTGAGTACAAGAACTGTTTTTCTCTAAGCAAGTGAGAAAAGTAAGTAAGCATGTAGAACAGGTAAGATGTATTAGTCCTGTCATGAATATGTGGGAAGTACACAGTGGGATCCAATACCTCCCCGTATGGAGCTATACACATCCCTACAAAGCATTTAGGAGACAGACTGCACATGTCCCGTTGTGACACAAACTCCATAGGACAGGTTTTCTACACTGTATATTGGTGTACTATGGGACATGTGTGGCTGCTACAGGTATACACTATGCCTCTTTAGTGACATACCAAGGGTGTCATTGCTCATAATGATAGGTGTGATGACTGCCACAGTCAGTATATCAGTGACAGTCTCTGAAGTAAATCCCAAACCTGTCAGTATAGGTTGTACAACAGTGAATGCATCCCCTCATCTTACCGACCAGTGAGAGTCAAAGGCTGTATTACTGTCTGTGTCCATAACTCCATGTGTAATGGAGAAACTGTGTGTGGTGTGCAAACACTGCAATAATTTGCAGGAGTGGATGATTTTACACAGGACAGTATTGTGCAGTAGTTGGCAGTTAGTCTTGGTCAGGGGCTCAAAGTACAACTGACTGTGTCTCAGGCCATCCTGGATAAATGTTGGTTCTGTGTGCAAGTCTATGACAGCTCTCAATATGCAATCACCTGCTAATGTACTCAGTCAGAGGTCATTGACAGTGGCTGTAACTGCAGAGAAGGAATAGATAGATGGGGTATGCCAATAATGGAGGATGGTGGACTACACTGGTGACTGGTGTCATTGTGGCATAGGTCTCCCAATGCTATCTTCCCAAAGTATGACTGTAAGACATTTGCCTATCCACCAGCTGACATAACACTCTGTACATGATGTACACAGTTTCCAGCAAGGCCTGCTGGCCTAATATTGTCATGCGCCTTGTCAGGCCATGATTGGTGGAGTGATACATATGCCTGAAATCCATTGCATGGTGTAACATTCAATGGGCTTCTCCGGTTACAGTTGGTAGGCATGATCTGGCCTAGTGCAAAAGTAACAGTCTTTGGTCCAGTGTCAATAGGTGTATGACAGTGTAAGTGCTTATATCCATCTTAACTCCTATAATAGCATTTCAGGTGACATGACTCAGAGATCTGGGGACACCGCTTGGCACTACATGCTAGTTGTTCTCTGTGCAAGTACTGCTATTACTTCCAGCATGTTGCAAAAAGGGAGTCATGCAAGGTGTCTGTAAAGAGCACAGACAAACATGTTAGGGAAGTGTCATATGTACACACTGTCACTTAATAATGCTATGGCTCACTTGCATAAGATTGGTCCAGGTCCTTACATACAATCCCCTGCAGCAGTGCTGTGACATCCCCATATGGGGAATCAACTTAGTGCATCATGTGTTTACCAATATGGGTGACCAGTATAGGCCGCCAATGTGACGTTCTCCCTGTTGTGATCTGGCCACAGATCAGTCTCCTTAGACCTACTAGCATGTACCCACCCTGTCAGACACTACAGACATATATGTCAGGACAGCCATTTATTACCACGTGTGGGATGGTTTGCATAGCATGACTGCACCTCCCCCTTCAGATGAGACAGGCAGGTATGCAGAGCTCTACACACCCAACCATTGTGTAAGCATTATAAGTGCACGAACTCAGCTGTATGTGACAAGAGAGACACAGGCTCATCATGGCTCAGCAAACCTAACTGGTGGGCAACTGCATTAACAGGCTGTACAATAACATGTAGACAGTGCTGTGTGACAGTTTGGGTGAGGGTGCCCCTCTAACATGGAGGCACTACCTCCTCAGCTAAAAGAAGCACATAGTGTTGTTGTGATGTTGTGTAGACACAGTAAGTGACAAAAGTAGCCACCCACACAAAGCAGAACCACAACGCACAATATAGTTACATGTGTAACCACAAAGGACAGGCCCAGATTGTCGGTGACCTCATAGATCATGATGCCACATATGATGGGTCTGTACTCATTCCAAACCTGTACACACAGACTGCATTCAACTGCACACTCTTGTCCCCACCACATGTGACACATGACATTCCTACAACCTGTCTCATAACTTCCATATTTACAGAGCAGTTTGTAACTGGCCTCTCATTGGAAGATATACAACATCTACTGCACATGCTAACATTCCAGGCTGCATCCCACATGTGATTTGACAAGGATGAGTAACACCATTGGGAAACCCTTGCAATCATACCAACACCACTGGCTGCACACCCGTTGAATGGACAATGACAAATGTTATACCCTTGCACAGGGGTGGTGTATTCACTGACTAACATAACTATTCATCTCTTTGTCTGAGTATCTATATCTGTATGCCCATGGGGGTGATCTTCATGGAGGTGATCAGTACACATATATGTGTTCTACACACAGTTGACTGCAAACAGTCTGGATGTGTGACAGGGGGAGAATGACTGTTGCACGTGGTGGATATTTCCGAGGAAGTCACCATGGACCTGGGTGAGGGTACATCAGGGTATACAACCCTCTAGACTGAGCCAAGCCATCTGACTATATCCCCCAATCAGGCAACATTTACAAAGCACCCACTTTGGCATCCATGATACTGTCATTGTAGGGGTCACTAAGTGGCCCATTACTGGCACACATATGCAACATAGGGACATTTGCCTCCAATAGCTGATCTGTAAGCAGCAGTGCTCAGCAGGGTGCAGTCCTGGGTCCTCTACTGCTTGGAATCCATTCAACCACAATACATGAGACTACTGACTGACTGTGGCTAACAATGTTGGATGATGCCTGCAAACTGTGAGCAGCATACCTCTCAACCTGGAAACATCAAAAATCTGGACAAGACACATGAAAAATAGGTACAAATCTGTATGCTGATTAACATCTAATTTGTATACATAATTGTGTAACCCCACCCACTCCAATGGAATTGTGGGATACCAACTTTCAAATGCAAACTGAAGAACAGGCAACCAAAATATGGCACCAGAGACCCCCTGCAGCCATTCTAATGTCCCATTACCTGGCTAAATTTTCACCCCATTTACCATTAATACTAATGTGTGCATACTGCTTTACTTCTACAATGATTATTTGGATTTTATTTTTACATTTTGCAGCACAGCAATGCACAAACACTAACAGACATCTGTTAAACAAAGCAATACTGTCTCACAATGAAAATAGACTTGGCATTAAAACTTCTCTGCCCTTGAAACTCACATTCATTGAAACAACATTGAAACCAACATATATATAAAGAAAATGCATCTAGCCAGTAATGGATAAAGATTACCTTTGGGCTGTGTTCAATTAATTGGGCCCTTGCACACAAAACAAGAAACATGCATGTGTTCTTTTCTTTGATACACCTTCCTGACTTTATTAAGTTATATTCCTTGTATAATACAGCACACTTGTTAGACAGAGTGCATTTTAAATTTATTGTTTGAACATTTTTCCAGTAGGCTATACTGTAGGCAATGAAACAAAATGCATGAACCAATAATGACAAAACTGCCCATTTCAGAACATTTCCATCATAAAAGTCTACTTCCACACCCACACTATAAATAGAATGACAGTAGTGTAAGCCATAGGCATCTTGCACAGCTTCTCGCACTTATTTTCAATTTCAGTTTTTGTTTGGGGGGGGGGGACAAAAGGTCAAAAACCAGGGACACATTTTTAACATTGCTTGTATAATTTTGGAAAGTTGCTAGAATAAAATGTTGTGTTACCACCATGCATTTCATTGGCAAGTCTTGAACCCAGGACCCTATGCACTACAGTCAGAGCAACATACCAGTATGCCAAATCAGCAGTTTCCTGAAAAATAGGAAGACTGAAACTTAATGACTATCATTTAGTAAATTCAGTTCTCACTTCTCACCATAACTTTTAACCTCTTAGCACAAAAAACCTGGACAAAGCCAGTAATGGGGGAATACAGATTCATTTCTCACTTCTCACTCACCATGGAAGGCATTCACACATAGCTGTACTTACTACATTTATGCCAGAAAAGTGCTGCCACTGTCATATCATGTTCTTTCTTTCTTCATTTTGATACTATAAGTTATCTGGTATTTAATCAGTTGTTGGTATTATTAGTTGTTCAGTCAGATTTGTAGTTTACTTTGGCTAATTATGTAAAGTTGTGTGTAAACCACCTAGAATACCGACGGACAATTGACTTTGCATTTTGTGTTCCAGAGAACTGCTGTATTTTTTCAGTTTAGTTTGTAATGTAAATTTAGCTCCTGAAAATATAGTTTATTAACTGATTTAAAGGTTTAGCAGTTTGCACAACACGGTGAACCAAATGCCACAGCTTCAAAGTATTTAACTATATATAAAAATGAAGTGAAAAGCGTACATATCAATGTTTAAGACTGGATCTAGTGTAAAACAAGCTTGCTAATGACCCAAATAATCCATATGAAAGTTTATAATGTAATTGTAGCAGCAAAGGAGTCTGCCAAACATAGCAATATGTAAATCAGAAATATCTGGCAACTTTGGTAGTTAGTGGTGGTGGAGGTGGAGATGGGGGGCGGAGACAGTGTGGAAGCTGGTGTGCAGTTCCATAAATCTTGCCCACACCATTGATAGTGCATATTGCAAAGAAATGAGGGGCAACAACTAAAACAATGCAGGGATTACAATAAGAATTATGTATTAAAACTCATGTAATGACTCTTGTTTGAAATCCCTAATTGTTGGGTATGGGATGGCACACACACACACTCACACACACACACACACACACACACACACACACACACACACACACACACACACACACACACACACACACACACATTCACACACATGCACACACACGCATATACACACACACACACATATTCACACACATGCACACACACACACACACACACACACACACACACACACACACACACACACACACACACACACACACACACACACACCCTTACTTGCTGGCCGGACTGTCTCATTCTTTGTCCCAACGAACATAAAATAATCCATTAAATGAATGCTGTTCCTTGTTCCCATCCGCCACATTACAAGAGTGCTGTTCCCTGTCCCAGCGAACATAAAATAATCCATTAAATGAGTGCTGTTCCTTGTTCCCATTTGCATTTGAGCCGCCACATTATAAGAGTGCCATTTCTTGTTCCCCAACTATTCCCCCTTGCAGTTGAGCAGCCGGAAGTGTGTGCAGCATGACATGAGCTCCTTGAGCTCAATTCCAACAGGCTGGTAGCCCTGATGGAGCTGACATCATTGTGCATGTGATGATGTCAGCTCAAACAGTACAAAAATTCAAAAAATTAAAAAAAACAAAAGAAAAAAATCAGAAATGAAGGGGTGCCACTTGGGAATTGTGGCACCCCTTCATTTGGACCCCAAAACTCAGTAAAAACTGAGTTATTTGGTATGGTTCAGAGGTATGGTGAGTACTGTGGTATGTCACTATTCTGCAAGAGGGTATTGTGAAGACATGCCTGTCAACATACTAATGGCCATAAACTCCATGCAAATATATATGTAGCATCATTTACATCAGTTAGACCTATGTACCTGGTAAGTAGCACATCAGTCGCAACATGTGATGTACATACTCAGGTGTGAATGAACTGGGCATACAGACCTACCCAAACAGGTTTACACCTAATATGCCTCAGATCACCATGTCCCTACAGTGATATGGCAGGAATCATATGGGATAGCTGAGGCCAAAGTCACCTGTAAGTGACATACTCATAACCTCCAATTACTCTTCCCTCAGCATGCCAATATCTGAGTGCAATGGCCATTTGGCAGTGTATCTTTTCAAGCAGTACTGGCAATTGCACACAACAGTATGATCCCTCACAAGGACACTTCATGTCTTCAGTATATGTTCAATGGGGATCATCTGCAATGAGTGTCATTGTCAACTGTGGCATATAGAGTAGTCAGAGGTGATCTGTGCCTTGCATACGGGGTAATGTGTGACCCTGCTTGATTACATATGCTGCCTATCTGTAGGAGGCATAGTATCTGGATAACTCACTGTAAGGACATTAACCTTGCATGTGATGTTAGTACTACATGCTTGTGGGAGAGATTTGTCTAGCAGACTTAAACTCACCCTTGAAACATTACCTGTCTAATGGTACACAGAGCACCTTAGTACACCTCAGCACATGCCATCTGTATGATTGGCTAAGCGACCATCATCTCAACACAGGGCATCTGCCTGTGTCCCTCTTGGACTGGGGCAATATGTACTGATTCTGTAACTATGGGTATAAAGATGTCTATGTTTGTGAGTGCTGTATGGCCATTATGATAATGAAGTTCAAATGTCCTATGGTTCCATAACATGATGTAAAATGCTCTAACAGGCTCACACAAACATGGCTACATTGAGGTTAGCACCACTTATAACCACTACCTACAGGACAAGCCAAAACACACACATGTAAGTCGGCTGTATGTAGATGAGACCACTTACTTATGTCATGGTACACACTACAGATCACAGTGCATGATGCCCATAACACACCTCATGTGTGCTAGTACTATCAGTTCAGGACATATTATGATTGATGACATCAACAGGCCCTGCTGTGGTCAGTCCTTTTAGGGGCCACATCACATGCTGCAAATAATATGCTGCAAAACACTACCTATTTCTGTTACCAAGGCGATCATATTTATGCCATCTGGACATACACATGCACCAAGTAGACTGGAGTGAGATTAAACCCCCTACCTAGCTAGTCTTACACATTATGGATCACAGCATTTATCACACATACCATGGCTTAAGTCTGATACTAAAATGTCAGCTGGTAGTCTTAAGGTGCATGACATCATCAATCCTTGTAAAAAAATGCAGTTTGGAAGCCAGCAGCAAGTTACAGGTCCAAAAAGTGCATAACCCTTGCAGGTGGATAGCCCATGAGGGCATGGCAGTTGTTCTGCAGGGACTCACTCACACACACACACACACGCACACACACGCACACACACACACACACACACACACACACACACACACACACACACACACACACACACACACACACACACACACACACACACACACACACACACACACACACACACACACATCAAGTAGCCTGGAATGAGATTGGAACCCCTACCTATCTAGTCTTATTCACTCTAGATCACAATATTTATTGCACACTCCACAGGTTGTCTGCCATATATGTGAGTGCAGGCACAGTACTTGTGCATTACACAAACTAGGCTTGTGTTGAACAGCATCGGTGGCCTGCAGAATGATATTGCTTCATACTGTTATCTGCATCTAGTATCCTAGCAGTGGGGTGACTGTTATTATCCTAGCTATCTGTGTACAGTTACCAGTATAGCCATATGTGGATATTTTCAGTTAGACAGGCAAACCTGTGGGCAGGAACAATGTGCCCTGTCCATCCATGTATTGACAACATTGCACATTACACCACCTGCTCATATGTGTTTCTCTATGTGGTGACATCCAGCAGGTGCAGGGTTCTGTAGGCAAGTGAATTATGTACTGTTGCACCCTTAGTTTGGATCCTTTGAACAACAGTATGGGTGTGTGATAGTGCAGATTTACTCACCATTATTAGGGCATGTAGGACAATACAGACATCCACACACATATGTATGTAATTAACAGGGATGTATATATGTGTGTGTGTGATATGTATATGTGCTATGTTGATATGTGGGAAGAGTCTATGTATCATTGTGATATATATATATATATATATATATATATATATATATATCTATATATATATATATATATATATATATAGCAATATATATATAGCAATATATATATATACTGAGAACAACGAAAGCTGTAAACGCCGACAAGGAGAACACCGACACCGGAAGACCGACAATGGAAATAATCAACAGTTTGAAATCCCGATGCTGAAAACACCGACATGCGAAACGAGTGCGACTGTGTAAGTATGCGATAGTGACGGACTTTAGGGTTAGGGTGCAGTAAGGTAAGTGTGCGTTAGTGATGGACTGTAGGGTTAGGGTGCGGGTAGGGTAAGTGTGCGATAGTGACGGACTTTAGGGTTAGGGTGCGAGTAAGGTAAGTGTGTGATAGTAATGAACTTTAGGGTTAGGATGCGGGTAAGGTAAGTGTGCGATAGTGACAAACCTTAGGGTTAGGGTTTGGGTTAAGGTTAGTGCATAGATAGTAGTGTATGTAAGGTTTAGTGTAGGTTTGTAAGGTTTTTGGTGTGCTTGTGTTGTGTGTGTGTTTTTTATGTAGTCATTGGGTAGGTTAATGGGATGTGTGAGTTACGTGGGTAATGGCATTATGGAATGTTGCGGTGTAGTGGGATGTGTGTGATTTGCCGGTACGTTCTTGTTTATGTTTTAGTTGTTATAGTTTTGTTTATGTGTGTAATTTTTTGTAGTATTGTGTAAGAATGCTTGGTGTGGTTTACATTGATGTTTCTGTTTGTGTTTTGTAAGTCGGTGTTATGGTGTTCGGTAATGTAGGCTGTCGGTATTGTGTGGTTTTGGTGTTTTGGTGTCGGCGTTTTGGCTGTCAGGTTTGTGGTGTGTCGATGTAGTGTAGGGTATCTATATATACATAATATATATATATATATATATATATATATATATATATATATATATATATATATATATATATATTTGACACTACATAATGATAGATATACTATGTGTGAGAGAGATAATGACAGACAGATATGTATACATATATGTCTGTATGTATAGACATATCTATACAAAACAGGTCATTCTGATGACAGGGCAACAGTATTGTGTTCATTTTAACTAAGTCATTTTAACTGTTTGGGCATGCCCAGTGGGATTGTCAGTACTTATAAAGTGACTCCAGGCCACACCTACCTGTACTCCACTCTGGGATTTTGTGTGTTACAGACCATACCTCTCAACTGTCTAGAGTTTTACAGAATGTCGAGTTTTGGCTCATAATTTTGGTCTGTTACTCATAAAATCTGTGGTTTTCAGACAAAACAATTGATTGAACAGAGGAGTGACTTCACTAAACAATGACATACATTTGAGTTTCTGATTTCAAATCCTTCAGAAAAAATGTCTGTTGAAACAAACCCTGTTATTCTAGCAACTTTTTAAGTTTATGAGAACAGTATTTAAAATATGCCTCTATTTGTGGGCCTTTGTCCCCCCATTTTGCCAGGCTTTGTCCAGATTTCTTGCACTAAGAGGTTGAGATATATGTTACAGACATTGACATCTGCCCAAGTTTCTGTAGTACTGCACTTCACTCAAAATGCCCAGCTGTCTGCTGTACTTAATATGTGACTGAGGTTGATAATGTTACACCACATACAGAATGACAGTATGTGAAAACACCAGCATAATACCTCACATGCAAAAGATGTGACTACTTCCAGATTAGAACCATCAACACTATCGCCAATACTAATTTTCCTAATCCACTGAGTCACACAGGCTGCCAGACAGAGAGGAATCATACATCACACATTCAGCAGCATAAATATGTATGCTGTTATTTCTGCTTTACGTGGGACATTCACTGTGTGTTAGAGTACCATGTTACAGCCCTGAGATTGCCTGGTCTCCTGATATACCATTGCTGACTTACTGTTAAAACAGTTATATGGAACAATGCTCTTTTGGGGGTGGGAGAAGAACAGCACAGATCTGCTGGGATAGACAGTAGTCTATATATCATGTGACACCACTGTTTAACATCTCCCTTGACTGATGTAGTGAAGATTCCAGCCATGAGTCCAGTGATTACTAGGGGACACGGACTATTGGACTGGGTATCTGTAGTACCATGTGGATGTTACAGCTGTCCAAATAGCCCATTATATTTCCTTGCATAAATCCAGCTGATCCATGCATACAATAGCATATCATAGTAATCCTTAAAAGTAGTGTGTAGGTTAGAGACTTAACTTGTGAATGCAGCCGTTGACAAAACTGTGGTTTAGAGCTGACTCTGTGTGATGAAGCAGTACACAGCCAGTACATGCATAGGTACAGGTTGTGTGGGTTGCCTGGCATCAACAATTTTACTATATATATGTGGGTAGGAGTAAGGTGTCAGTCCCAAGGGCCCTAGGCTGTCAGTGAATGTGCTATGTGTTGTCTCTTAGCCAAAGCCAGGGCATACTGGGCATGCGTACATCTGCCTACAGGGACATCATCAGGGGCTTCCTCCTTTGAATCCTCCTGTGAGTGTGGCTGTGCTGACCTTGAAACTAGTGGAGGGCTGTGTATTCCTTCCCTTTACTAATCCTGCCGCAGCTGTTTTCACAGGATCATATTGTGTAGCATGACACATACAGTGAACATATGTGCACATGTGGCTGGAGATTATTGCAGGGCTCCACCAGATATATTGATGCACCAGAACCTTGAGTTCAGAAGCCCAAGCACATGTTCTATGATGTTCCTAGTTTGTGCGTGTGCCTCATTATGATATTCTTTGGGGTGTGTGTGTGCATTTCTGATGGGTGTCATCATCCACAGTTCCAGTGCATAGCCAGCCTCCCCCAGTAAATGGCCATGTGGGATGTCCCCCCTAGCAAACATCTGGTATAGCTGTGATGCCTGGCAGATATGAGAGTCATGATAACTGCCAGGGCTGCCAGCACACACATTCATGATAATGCCCTGGGCATTGCACTCAACCTGGCAGTTGATGGAGTGGTACCCCTTGCAGTTGACTCAGATTCTACCCTCCCCACTGGGTGGTGACTTGATGTGTACATGAGTACAATTTAAGACACTTAGTACCTCAAGGTAGTGTTCTACATGGTAGAAGTGTTGCATATTGCTAGCTCTCACCTCACAGGTGAGGGGAAAAGAAATGTGCTCACTAGCATGTAGTAGCATGGCATCCAGGAAATAGTTGAGTACCCTGGATGCTGATGCCTGTGAGACCCCTATAATGTCCCCAGTTGGTCTTTGGAAGGTATCTGCAGCTAGTATCCTAAGGGCTACACATACCTTTGTTTCCACTGGGATGGGTTCCCCTCTGTTGGCTGTGGGTCTGAATTGAGGGCAGCAGAGCTCAGTGAGTTCTTGTAGTATGTCCCTGTCCACCCTATAGTACTCTACAATCTCCTGCTAATACAGCTTCTGGAAGGTTACCTGGTCATGAACACTCTTCCCCTTCTCTGTCTAGGTCTGTTGTCAATAGCAACAGCAGCACTGACTTCAGCATCTAGCACATACGGATGTAGCAGACCTACAGCAGCCCCTAGCATTCTGTAGGTTAATAGTCCCAAGTCTGTACCCTAATGGTGCAGAGTATGGTGGAAAAATCAGATTGTCGGGTGTAAGCATACTTTATAGTGTTCTGCTGTAGGTGCTGATTGTGTGATTGGCTACCTATGATGCATTGCACCTGTCTAGTATATCATTAACATCATTTAATGGCCCTAGTTTAAGTTAAACAGGGGGCAAAACTAATTAATATGTCATTGCCTTTTAGCACTACAGTGCACCATGCAAACACGTACCCAGTAGGTAAACAAAGCTTAACACTTAGTACTCATATCCCCCAGATTTCCACACTCAGCATGGAAGTGCACCCTGCAAACATGGTGAAACGTGCTCCATAAGTAAGCAAAGCTTAGAAGTTAGTGCACGCACCCCCTGAAAGCAAACACTCAGCATGGTGGTGCGCCGTACAAACAGGTGCAGCTAAGCTGCAATAAGCTTAGAAGTTATTAGATACACCGTCCTCTGATGCCAGCTACCTTCTCTGTGCACACAGTTTTCTGCCTACACGGAGGGGATATGAGGACACGATTGCCCATTTGTGCTATTCAGTAACTCTATCTCATTTGCATAGGGATCTATGATCACAGCCCTGGAAATTACACCCTTCAAAGCCCTACCACGTTAGAAACAGCACCAATGTACCATTGCAGATACTCCACACAAGTTTCTCTAATACATTTCTGTCACATAATACTAATTTTCTTTTTTTCCAATTTTTTTTTTTTTTTATAAAGCATGTTTGCACACTGTGGTGAGCAATGCAAACATGCCTAGATTATTAAAAAATAAATTTCATTTAACTTATTTCCTTTAGTTTTTCTGACACATGGAGGATAGTTTTGCTCATTTCTGTACACAGTATGCCATTTCTATCTATCTACATTTTTACAGCCCCTTTTTCTGTCTACATTCCTGTACACGGAATTTTTCTGTGTACACTTCAGACTCTGACACAGGGTCTGTGGAGCTGTCTATCTGCTTGCTGGATCATTCTACCTGCCTCATTTGCATGAGATACACCTGCTTATGAGGTGATTTGTATGCCATGGAAGTTTCCATGATGGTGTGCTCATGTGCACTGCTCAGCAGTGCTTACTGAATCTAAAAATGTTCATGCCCATGTTAGCAGCACTGTGCGATGCCTATATGGAAACAAATGTGTAAGCTTTATTAAATTCCCCCCATAGTTTCTTTTTTTTGCTAAGTAGCAATAGATGTACTATAGCCTTACAATGACTGATCCAACTGACTGAGCAATCAAACCCAGTTTCACTCTTGCTGCTTAAAACTGATGTATGAACAGTTAGCAGAACTGCAACAACAGTGCTTTTTTTTTTTTTTTTTTTTTTTTTGCTGTACCCAGCAAAGACCACCCCCATTTTCAGTTAAATAAGGGAGTACCTATCTCTGTACACATTGTCTATTGTTCAGTTCATTTTGAATTGGTATCACACTTTGTCAAATTAATGAAACTAATGAAAAAAATAAGGATGCAGAACTCGGGTAAAATGAAACAACTTTAATAAAATGACAAACAAATTGAAGGACAAAAATATAAAACAGACAAGCAATTTCATGCCTGATAAGGCACTTCCTCAGATCCATAAACATCTCTCTAAGTACATTTGGTTCATAGTTTCATAGGATTGTACTAGGCTATTGGCCCAGAGGCCCTTATAAGCCTAGCCAAGAATTTTGCCCATATTCCCACAAAGTCAGCACCTGTTTCCCCTGTCTAGCAGGGACACAGATGGGATCCCAGGTGTGTATTTTCTGTTTCCCATCATGTCATCCAGGGTCCTCTTAAACAGGGCTAGAGAGGTACTCTGCTTGACATGGAGAGGGAGTCTTTTCCACAGACTGGGAGTCTTTGGGACACAAATCTATCCCACCCATAAGTTCTATTAATGTTACAGACCAGGTTAAGGCCTTACATGTGGGTTGCACGAGTGAAGTTTGTTTTATGGATATGCAGCAACTCCATCAATGCTTTGTCTGAAATGGCCTTGTATGCCAGACACAGGTCACCTCTGAGCAGTCTGTAAGAGACTGAGTAGAGGGACAGGGCTTTTAGCCTATCTATATAGGATAGGTGTTTGAGACCCTGGATTTTCCTGGTCAGGAACCTCTGTAGTCTCTCCACCTGCTGCATTTGCTTGGCAAGGAACATGCTGAAGGGGCCATTGTACTCAATAATGGGTCTGATAAGGGAGGAGTACAGGGATGTTACGACCCCCTTGTTCCTGGATGAAATACTCTTATTTATGAGGTGGGCCATGTAGAAAGCTTTCCGTACAACGGAGGCAACGTGGTGGCCAAAAGTCAGGTTGCTATCAACTTGAGTGTCCAAGTCCCTCACTACTAATTACATGCTTAGTACATTGTTACTAATGTCATAATTAGAGGAGATGACATTTTCCCCAAAGGGGATAATGATGCATTTCTTGGCATTCAGTTTGAGGCCATGCTTCTGGCACCAGTCATTAGTTTGGGTAAGGCTCTCTTGGATGATGTTCACATCACTAGAGGAATTTAAGACAGCACCCAGCTTTCAGTCATTTGCAGACTTGGTCAGCCACAGACCACTGGCTTTGGCTTGCACCTCAGAAAAGTATAGCCCAAACAGTAGAGGCCCCAAGACCGATCCTTGGGGTACACCATTTGTTATGGGTCTACTATTAGATGTGTCTTCCCCTAATTTGACTGAGTGGGTTCTATCAGTGAGCCAGTTAGCTACCCATCTGGTAACATATGTGTTGATGCCTAGCTGGGAGAGTTTATCTATTATGCTTGTGTGGGGAATAGTGTCAAAGACTTTGGCTAGGTCAAGGTAGGTGGTGTGTCCATGGCTTTGGTGACTGCTTTTAAGAAGTTGACCAAGTTTAACAGTCATAATCTCCCTTTGACAAAACCAGACTGTGTGAAGTCACGCTTTTGGAGGTTGCCCAATCTCCTTGTTTATAAGGTCCATGATAATGTGTTCCATGGCCTTGCAGATCAAGCTAGTTAGGGTGATGGGCCTATAATTGACTGGGTCAGTGGACACTCCAACTTTGTGTAGAGGGATGACAGTGGCTATCCTCCATTCAGCTGGGATGAAGCCGGTGCTCAAGCTTTGGTTGACTATGGTGTTTAATGGAGCGGAGAGCTCATGCCTGAGTTCATGTAGGATACAGCCAGGGATGTTATCGGGTCCCATGGAGACTGTATTTTTTTGCCTTTAAGACAACATTAAGGACCTGCTCCCTGGTGTTGAGGGGAGGAGGGCAGATGCTGAATGCCACCATTGTCCTTGTTAGCCTATTATACACATATGAACCTATGGAGCCAGGCACGTATAGTGCTGTACCTTGCTGAAGACAAATTTGTGCTGTGCTGACATGCCATCCTGCACTGCTTTACTGCTGCTGTGTATCCTGTTTCTCAAAAAAGGCGCCAAATTGTCTTAAAGGTATATGAACTCAATCACTGCATACTTAGAAAAATAAAAAGCAATTCACATTTTTTCTATGTAAAAATAGTACAATCTCTTAAAAAAACATAAAACATTAATGAAATATTGATGTAAGTGCACAAAATATACCAATGTTAAATTTTTTCTAGCTGGAACTAGTTTGGTCAACATGCACCAGTGAGCTATTAAACTAAAGAAATAATGATAGCAATTTAGTAATTCACAGTGTAAGCAATTATGTTGAAATGGAGAGGCTGTATAACCTATCACCAAATCTGCCAAATCTGTTCTTTCTCATTTTTTGTTGGTTTACTTTCATTTGATATAGACTGGAAGAGTTTCCACCTGTATTTTGTTCGGTTTTCATATAAATGAAACTGTCTAGATTTTCAAATGCCTCAAGTCACTTTTATGAATTAGAGTTCTCCCTTTCTGCCAAAGCTTTCTCCAGTGGTTCTCTTATTTTTCAGTCAGGTGTTGTTGCTTAACTTGGTCTTTATGTGCATGACTTTAGATTTAAGAAGACTAGTCTGTCTTGCATATGCCCAAAGTCATAGTTTAATATATGTTGTTATTTCTATCACTTCCGGTAAATGGAGTTTTATAGGGATTTTTTTGATGAAGTTACCCTAATGTATGAAAATATTACTGTTTATTTTCAGTCCTTATAATTTATTTGTTTTTATAACAGTTTAAATGAGATGCTGTTTCTGGGAATAGTGCTGGCTTTGTTTTTCTCATACATTTGATACTACTCCAGTTAGTATACACTAATGAACAGTTTATTGGCAAAGTGGAAGCCACCAAGGCTATTGGAACAGTCTATAATAATAAACAATGCTGATTTTAGATTATTGTCTGGCTTCAACATTTCTGTAATACTTGGTGTAATACTTATTTGGCTGTTTCTCTGTAAAGTATGCAATGCTAATCTCATTTAAGGGCATTGAAAAAATAGGGTTTTATTGACATGCTGTCCTCATCACATAGAGATGTCTCCTCCCTTTATTTTATTTATTAATGTATTTATTTATTTTACTGACATCTTACTTTTGATTTGAACTAAATTAGTATCTTTACTTTTCCAATCTACTTTGTGTTTGACATTTGTTAGTCTGTTATCCTTTTACTGCCATGTTTTCTTGGTTGCAGCATCCATGCTTGTTGAATTCTGAAAACAGAATTCCAGTGTTTAATGTTGTATAATTTGTCTTTAATGCTGCCATACTATTGTATTTCACTATTCTAAAACACTGTAGGCATTTGGACAAGCAGCATTTGAAGCAGCTTCTGTTAATATTTTGCATGATCTTCATCTAACTTGTACAACTCTCCGCATTATAGTGTTCTGCACACCGAACTCTTACAATACATTTTCCTGTAAGCCCTGGACTTGTACAATGTGGGAACTAATGATTAGTTTCTAAATAATAGATTATGCTTACTAGAAAATTCTAACCATATACCTGAGGTATTTGCTTGGATTCTATACAGTAGTAGGCATCAATTCAGTGATATGATCTGAAGTTCCTCTCTTTGCCACCAGTGGTTCAGCCACTGGCTATCCCAGCTACACCATACGCATTTGTGAACCTGAGCTTTGCACCGATACCAAAAGAACCAGCTTTAATCCTTAAAGATAACTTCTATGTATGTCAATGGCATTTCATTGTAGTACACTAACTTTTCTAATTATTTCTTTTTATGCATTATTTTCGTCCCCCCCCCCCGCCTTCTGACCATCAAGCCTCTCAGAGGTCATCATTCAGGTAGCCATGAGGGTGCTTTGTGCGGGCACAGGTATCCCAAAAATGAGAGCATTATTAATATATGAACCTCACTCTACCCCATGGTGGTGACATGAGTACTTACATCACTACAAGAGCTGCCTATGACCCTTCATTGCTCCATCACATGTACTGGTTGAGTTTACAATTACTGGCTTTGGCAACCACTTCATCTAAGCAGCAACAATAGCCATATGAGAGCCACTCTCCCTCTACCCAGGAAAGACATCCCTGTCCTCCCTGCCTACACTGACAAACTCCCAAACTGATATTCAAACTCAGATTACCTGGACTGGTGTTAGGGCTTTATCCCTGTCCATTACAAATGCAGGCTCTGTCTGTGCATTCTTAAAATCTCTGCTGCAGTTTAGCACAAAAAATATATTAATCTGGTTCTGCTTGCTCATTCTACAAGAACAGGCCAAAAGTATAAGTTGAGAAGTATGTTAGTAAGTAACAAAAAGAACTCCGACAAAGACCAAGAAAGAGAAACCAAGAGCTTAAGGCAAACAAACACTTCCAGGACACCACAAATTGAAGAACAAATTGTACCAAACTAAAGTGGTGGAGATTTTGGTAAAGATTTTGGCTTTCAAAAACCAGTAATCCCAAAAAATAGAAAGTGGAATCCACCAACGTTGTTGTATGCGAAAATCTTCTTTAATACAGAACCAACAGAATACAAACCTGTTAATTTTCAAAATCGGCGCTAAATTAATACAGTCATTCAGGCCTGGATGTTTAGTAGCATCCAACTTGAGTTGCCACATAAGTTCCCTCGTACTGAGTGTGGTCTCCCAGTCACCTCCCCTCGGATCTGGGTTCACCTTTTCAAGCATGAAGAATTTAAGTGACATCTGTGGGCAAGTGAGAGAGTGCTTATAAAAAGCATTAGTTTCTTTCCTTTTTTTGATCTCATACAAATGTTCATAAATTCTACGCTTAAGAACTCTCTCCGTCTTGCCCACATAGAAACTCTGACAACCTCCGCAAATGCCAATGTAAACCACCCCTGGTGATGAACATGTGTAATGCCCATGTGTTCTGATAGTAAATCTTCTAGAAGGAGTAAAAATGTGATCACTTTACCAAATAAAGGAGCACTGATTGCATCTACCACAACTATAAGTGCCAACCCTTTGACGCAAAACGCTACTACTAAAAGAATGTGTCCTATTACTATTTTGCTCAAAAATACCTTTTAAGTTAATGTTCCTTTTTCTGGTAAAATTAATAGTTGTGGGCAAATATAAACAAATGTCCTCATGCATTAAAACTATCGGTCAAAATGCTTGTATTATACTTTCTATCTCTTTTGCATCACTAGCATAAGTGTAAACAAAATATTTGTGTGCATTAAACTCCTGTTTATTGGAGGGTGAAGAAAGCGGTAAACCTGCTCCTAATAAAGGGGGATAGAGAGAGTCTCTTTTCTCTAAAATGTCTGAAAGTGTGGCTTGAAAAAGCCACAAAGGATAACCCCTTTCCAGGAATAATGTTCTCAGAAAATCAGCCTCCATAAAAAATAACTCCAAAGTACTGCACATTCTGGACGCCCTAATAAGCTGACCTTTGATAATGCCCCTTTTGAGGTAAAAAGGGTGCCCACTATCAAAATGCAGAAAGGAGTTAGAGAACGTGCTCTTTCTGTAAATTTGTGTTTGGAAACTATTAGTTTCCAAATTCTTAGTAAGTAAAATGTCCAAATAATGAAGGGTAGCATCACTAATTTCAAAGTAAAAGACAAAAAATGTGTTGTCTTATTAATATAATCAAAGAATTCCAAAAAACTATCCTTTGAGTCTTGCCATAGAATACAGATATCATCCAGGTATCTTTTATAAAATACTATGGCTTTACTCCACTCAGACGCGTGGACAAAATGCTTTTCCCATTTATGCAAAACAATATTAGCGTAAGCCGTAGCACAGGGGGCACCCATAGCTGCACCTTTTCTTTGGCGAAAAAATTCGCCATTAAAATAGATGAAATTGTTCTGTAAAATTATGCCCATAAACTCAATTAACACATTAATTAAGTTGTTATTCAAACCTGACTCTGAGGCCAAAATCTCACTGAACCAATCAATCCCTATATCGTGAGGGATACTAGGGAACAGTTCTTTAATATCAATTGTGGCCAGAAGTAAATCAGTGCCAAAAAACACCGGACTAATGCCCGCTAAAAATTCCCAAGAGTCCTTGCAGACAGAGTCCAGAGTAGAGACAAACTTCTTAAGATGAAAATCTACAAATTTGCTTAAGGGCTCGGTGATTCCCCCTGCTCCTGCAACAATAGGTCTAAAACTGAGCGGGTCAAGCCCCTTATGTACTTTTGGAATGCCAAAGAGAACGGGTGTTCTGGGTTTGGGTACTGCTAAAAAATTGAATAATTTCTCATCTATTACACCTTGCATAAGGTGATCCTCCAACAGGAATTTCAGTTTTGAAAGGGCCACATTGAGTTCATTTAATAAGATAGCTTCATAAATTTCTGTATCTTGTAAAAGATTATGCATGTAATTCTCATAATCCGAATGAAACATCAATACCAGCCCCCCACCCTTATCCGGTTTCATTACCCTAATTCCTTCATTCCTCAACATGTGAACAATTTCTTGCGACTGTGAATTGAAATTGTCATAACTCTGAATATTATTAGTAAAAGCGTTCTCTCTTAAAGTTTTCTCCAACATTTCTTCAAAAATCTTTAAAGTTGGATGAGTGGGGGGGTTAAATGTACTCCTTGTGGTAAGAACGGAATGCGTAGCAGATTGCCCTTTAAAATATAATGTTAAATTTAAATTTCTGACAAATAATTTCAGTTCAATGAGTAGTTTCGGTAAATATGATGGCCTGGAAGGCACAAATTGAAGACCTTCTGTAAATAAATTAAAAAAATCATCAGATACATGAACATCCGTAAAATTATAAATAGTGAAATTGTCTCTGTGACTTGAAATCCTTGGCCATGCATAACTATTTCATCCCCATACTCTGAAAATGCTGCTAAAATTGGAGTATTCACCTGGACCCCCTCCCCCAGTTTTGTTGCTGGAAGTAATTCCCCCCACCCCCCCCCCGGTCTGCCCTGGGGAAATTGAAAAACCTGGGGTTGATTGCTTCCCCCTTGTTGGGCCAAGCGTTCGTTCGTTCTCTAACTCCTTTCTGCATTTTGATAGTGGGCACCCTTTTTACCTCAAAAGGGGCATTATCAAAGGTCAGCTTATTAGGGCATCCAGAATGTGCAGTACTTTGGAGTTATTTTTTATGGAGGCTGATTTTCTGAGAACATTATTCCTGGAAAGGGGTTATCCTTTGTGGCTTTTTAAAGCCACACTTTCAGACATTTTAGAGAAAAGAGACTCTCTCTATCCCCCTTTATTAGGAGCAGGTTTACTGCTTTCTTCACCCTCCAATAAACAGGAGTTTAATGCACACAAAAATTTTGTTTACACTTATGCTAGTGATGCAAAAGAGATAGAAAGTATAATACAAGCATTTTGGCCGATAGTTTCAATGCATGAGGACATTTGTTTATATTTGCCCACAACTATTAATTTTACCAGAAAAAGGAACATTAACTTAAAAGGTATTTTTGAGCAAAATAGTAATAGGACACATTCTTTTAGTAGTAGCGTTTTGCGTCAAAGGGTTGGCACTTATAGTTGTGGTAGATGCAATCAGTGCTCCTTTATTTGGCAAAGTGATCACATTTTTATTCCTTCTAGAAGATTTACTATCAGAACACATGGGCATTACACATGTTCATCACCAGGGGTGGTTTACCTTGGCATTTGCGGAGGTTGTCAGAGTTTCTATGTGGGCAAGACGGAGAGAGTTCTTAAGCATAGAATTTATGAACATTTGTATGAGATCAAAAAAAGGAAAGAAACTAATGCTTTTTATAAGCACTCTCTCACTTGCCCACAGATGTCACTTAAATTCTTCGTGCTTGAAAAGGTGAACCCAGATCCGAGGGGAGGTGACTGGGAGACCACACTCAGTACGAGGGAACTTATGTGGCAACTCAAGTTGGATGCTACTAAACATCCAGGCCTGAATGACTGTATTAATTTAGCGCCAATTTTGAAAATTAACAGGTTTGTATTCTGTTGGTTCTGTATTAAAGAAGATTTTCGCATACAACGACGTTGGTGGATTCCACTTTCTATTTTTTGGGATTACTGGTTTTTGAAAGCCAAAATCTTTACCAAAATCTCCACCACTTTAGTTTGGTACAATTTGTTCTTCAATTTGTGGTGTCCTGGAAGTGTTTGTTTGCCTTAAGCTCTTGGTTTCTCTTCCTTGAGAAGTATGTTAGTTATTACAGAAGGAAATAATACCTCTCAACTCATACTTTTGGCATGTTCTTGATAAAATTTGTGGCTTTCTGGAAAATTGCTGAGAAGTGAATTCACTAAATAATGACATATATTTGAGACTGAAGCTCCACTGAATTTGTGCCTTTGTCTCCCATTAATTTAGACTTTGTCCAGCTGTCTTGCTTTTAGAGTTTGGGAGGAATGGTGACTATCCATGTGTGCTTAGAACAGAGGGTTATGATCAGGCCACTTTTCTTAACCAGCTTGTTATATATTTGAGACATGGATGTCAAGAAATGCATCTTAAGAGTTGAGTAAACTGGAATGAAGCTTGAGAGCTGACACTTTACATCTGTGTAGATAGCACATAAGTAGTTAGGACCAGAGGTAGCAATCATTATTCTTTGTAGAGCATGGGCCTTTAGATATCAAAGTACTACTAGTCACAACAAAAAGTGAAGGAGCATGAAGCGTTTTATACTCTTAAATGTTTCATGGCACTTCGCACTGCTACACAGACAGCTAACAGCTTTAAAAGCTGTTAGACACTTCATCTCATTACATCATTATTTGTTTCCATGTGAAAGCAAGAAGCATGGTACAAAATTTAAAGGTATAAAAACACTTCTGATGCTGTCCTGTGGTTGCTGACATGTGTAGTGAAGTATAAGACCTAATTATAATAGCACTGAAAGATGCTTAACAAAGGCTGCTATGTGCCTTTGAAAGCTGCTGTAATGGAGGTCTTGTGCTGCAGTACTGTACAACTACTTTATCTTTTTCCTGCTTGTGGATCATAATCAGTGCACTTGATGCTCTAGATTGCATTTCATGACTGAGCTAGCATCATTATTTCTCCCTAACATATGTTTAATTCAGCCATTCTCAATGCCATGTATTTTTTTCTTCTTCAAGATTATTTTCATAAGTCTAATGTGCATTACTCAGTCCATCATAGAACCTAAAACATGCAATACCATTGTTACTATCTATTCACTACATTGATTTTCCAACATTTTTCTCATTAATGTTCAGAGTTAGTGCTTCTTCTTCCTTGACTGTACTTTCTGCCATCTTCTAAATCCAATATGCTCTTTGGTAACTATTGTTTCTAGAAACTACAAATATCTCTATCCCTACTCATGTTGTCTTAGTTTACATCAGTCTGAAAATCCTGCTTTGTGGCAGGAGTGACTGTTATCATGTAAATTATGAATATATTTTTAAACACTTTTACTGAACTATTACTTAAGACAGCCAAACATACATTAACAGAAAATAAAACAAACCATATTGACATTTTGTTTCCATTTGCATGCATTATGCATCATATAGCTTTTCTTTGTAATTTTCATCAGTCCAGAATTACATAACTTGATGAATTCATGCCTTCCCTTAAACCTTGCTCCTCCTGAACATTATTTCAGCATTTATTCATCCCCCAGTCTCAAATGATTTCTATGTAATGTGCTCGCTCCTTCCCTTTTCTAAAGATCCCTCTTCCAGTTCCTTTATCTCTATTACTATATTCACTACTTCAAACACATTTAGTGTAGATTTTGATTTCCATTATATAGTAATTGGCCTTTTGGTAGCAAAAAGAATTGAACACAATCATGCCTTACTATGTCTAGGCAATTCAGAGCTTCTGTCCATCTAAAAAAAATCATATCTTTAGTTACAACCAATTGCTCAACCAATATTTCTGATGGAGAATTCTGTAGGAAAGTTTTAAAAGTTACCATCTTATTACTTCCAAAACACATGTTCCCAGTTACCTCTTTCTTTCCCAATACACCTCCAACATTTGCTGTCTATATGAAAAAAAATTCTTTGACATTTGCTTGGGATATACAAATACCTATGCAAACACAAGATCCTAAACCTTCTGGACTTTGTTGCATAGTTGGGAGCCAAACACATTTCCTCCATTGTTGTCTTGTAAATTGCTTTTCCACATCTCTTCCCAGTCTTTTCTAATCCCCTCTGATTGATTCCTATAGTTATCATGTAATATTTTATATGCCCTATTAATTATCCCTTTTTTAACAGCAGCATCTATTCTAAATCCAAGACTCCTCCAGAGAAGGTTTTTCACTTAAGATCCCCCTATCCCTTTCTCTTTGCCCATACTCTCATATCAGTCTCTGAAAGGGAAGGCAGTGTCTTGCTTGCAGTTCAAACATCGTGTTGGCCTCATCCCACTCTTTTACCTTTCCATCTCTAGTTATTTGCTTCCAATATCTTGGTTCATTTGCCAGTTTTCTCTGGTAAATGTTAGATCCCTCTTGCCTCTTTTCTGCATCCCTAATTACAGTCATCATTATTTGCAAAATCTCTTTCTCCATTCTCATGTTGGCTTAGATCTTAAAACTATTTTCTGCTACTTTACGAACATAATATTCTGTATGAGTGTTATTATTCTCCTTAAGGATCTGCATCATAATCCAATGCTCTCCTTATTTCTTAAACTTTTCCTGTTTGATCATTATCCCTACCCATTTTGAATAATAATGTTCTGCTTGTATTATGTATATAAGCCTTAACTGTGAACCTGTAAAATATTCTTTCAAATCAAATAATCCTAAACCACCTTGTACTAATATAACTCCTGCCCTCTTCTTCTCCCAGATAACTTTCTTTAACTCTTTGTTAATTATTGTCCACGTCTCCTCTAGTTGATAAAAATATGTCTGACCCATATATAAAATTAAAGGGACTAAAACATTTCTATGGCTTGTATCTTGCTATCCATATCCATAAACAAGAGCTTCCAGTTCCTCAGTTTTTGTATTATCTTTTGTTTATTTTTTCCCCACACATCCTTAGCTGCCATAACAGAAGCCTTTTTTCAATCCATACTCCTAAATACTTCATTCTAACATGTCCTCATAAATATGGTATTACTGAACCAGTTCAGGTGTTGGTAGATAATTTATGGCTATAGCCTTTATTTTATCTTTGTTAATTTTATATCCTGAAAAAACTTGAAACAATCTTAATATGTTTCACAACACTATGTCCTTCTCTGGGTGGATTTATCAGGTGCAGAATAATAGCATCTGCAAATAAAGTTACCTTTTCTTATCATGCCAAATATTTTCTTTTCCAATGCCTCCAAGTATAAAGCAAATAATACAGGAAAAACACCCCTGCCTGTTTTTTTCTCTTCCAACACAATTTGTCAGAGATGAACCCTCCCACTTTAATTCTTGCCTCCGATCCTTCATATGTCCTTCTAATTAACCTTATTATGTTATGAGGAAATGCAAATGCTTCATTTTCCTTGCACACTATAAATGTTAACCAAAACCAGCTTGCACATTCCTAATATAAAACAAGGCAGTTTTTCACAGAACTTCTTTGAAATGCAATCCTTTTACTACTGACATTTCCATAATCTCCAAAGTTGCGACTGTTTTGTGAATTGTTGCTGTTTGTATATAAATGCTTGACATGCTTGTATTTCCAAAATGATTTAATATTCTTATCTAGTTTGTAGGGCATGGTGCTAGCATAATTATTTAAAATTAGTTTTAGACTGCAGCATCTATAATTTTAATGAAAAGTTTCATTAATTTGTAATTGTTGGAAGACTGTTATAAACTTGGAAATTATACTTTTTTTCTCTTTACTAGGAAAATACTTGAAAATTAATTAAGTTCTATCAAATTAAATATGTATTAAATTTTGTGAACGATGAAGATGAAAGAAGTAACAATATACTTTCCTTTTCAATTAATTGAAATGTAAAAGAAAAAGTATAAAATTGTATGTCACTGCATTTGTTGTTGTGAAATGTGTTCCAGGTTAAAAGTAAAGCTAAGCCTTGCTTCTTGATATGCAAATGTGTGTACTGTTGCAAAGTCGATGCTTTCTAGAGCAGAAGCTGCTGTTAAAAAATAATGAGTAGGGCATGTAAAGTATTGCATGATAACTATAAGAATAAGTCAGAGGAAGACAGAAAAGAATGGGAAGAGAGAGACTCGACAAACAATTTACAAGAAAACAGTTGGAGGACATATGTACGTCTCCCTAGTATGCAGCAACGTCCATAATATTTAGGATATTGACATAGGTATTTTTATACTCTAAGTAGACTTCATTGAGTTCTCCAGGTAGATAGCAAATATTTGAAGTGTGATAGGAAAGAACAAGGTAACAGGAAATGTGTTTTGGGACTATAATGAATTGGCAGATTTAAAAAGAAATCCCTGCAGAGTCCTCTGTCAGAAATACTAGTTGACCAAATGGCTGCAATTAAGGACATGACTTTTCTGAGCTTGGACAGAGGATCTGAATTGCCTAGACATAGTACGGCATTATTAATTTTAATGCTGTTGGCTACCAAAATAGTAATTACTAAAAATGGAAATTGGAGTCTAAACCAACTGTATTTGAAGTACTGCATATTATAAAATAGGTAAAAGAACTGAAAGATGGATATTTATAAAGGGGGAAGAGCAAATTGTATAGAAATAAATGGAAACTGTGGAAGCAAACATATAGAATAATGTTCAGGAGTTCAGCAATTTATGTAATGTTAGGCTAATAACTACAAAAATGAAAAGATATGTGATGTATAATTATGTAAATAGAAAAAATGCTAATATGATTTCTTCTCTTTTCTGTTAATGTATATTTGTTTGCCTATGTCTCAAGTGATAATTTCATAAAGGTGTTTAAAAAAGAATAAACTCTGAACTCACCTTCTGAGACATCATTGGTTTCATAAATGCCTGCTTAAACTGGTGCATAAATAACTGCTCTTTCAGAGTGAAACTAATGTTTGTGCGCTGTTGTTTGTCAGAAGTGTGCATAGTGAAACTTCATTTTTATGTTGATACCACACAGTTCCCTATGTTAACAAACAGAATCCATAACTCTGGAAAGCTCATTGTCTTGGTATATATATATATATATATATATATATATATATATATATATATATATATATATATATATATATATATATATATGTATATATATATATATATATATATATATATGTATATATATATATATATATATAGAGAGAGAGAGAGATTTTTTTTTAATTTTATTTTATTTTTATTTTACATTTGTTGACCGGGCAAGTCTAACTGGATATATGTCCATTTTCAGTAGAGGCCCAGGGATAAAAGCTCCAAGCATGAACAGTAACAAAGTTAACAATATATAACAAAGACATGTATAATAACAGTACAGAGGTAGCACTGGATAAAAGAAAAAATATAGTATTAAAAATATAGACTATAGACATTATGCTAAAAGTTAAACAAAATATATATATATATATATATATATATATATATATATATATATATATATATATATATATATATATATATATATATATATATATATATATATAAATATATATATATATACGCATATATGTATATTATATTATATATATCTATATATATATATATATATATATATATATATATATTACATATATATATATATATATATATATATATATATATGGTCTACTGTCATTATCTCGAAAATAAAAAAAAGTGTACTTATCAGTGAAGTGTTTCGCCGAATGTACCCAATACCGGACATCCCTAATTTCAAAAAACAGCGGTTAATGCTGAAAATGTCAATGACGACATTTTCGGCATTTAACAGCAATCCCACCCTTCCCTTAACTCACTAACTAGCTAAACTATAATCCCATTTATGCAGGGGGTCAAGCACCCCTGCACCCCCCACACCCCCCCAACTTAATATTCCAACTCCGAGATCACACTACAGTGAGGAAAGGGATATATTTCCCTAACCGCACTGTACCACAATCCCTTTACATGAGCAAACGTTATATTTGCGAATGCACAGTCCATTCGCAAACATGACGTTTGCTACCTGCACACATATGAAGTTTTCAAACTTTTGTTTTTTGAATACTTCATAGCCGTGCAATTGCACAGCGGAATTTTAATGATAAACATATGTATATACATATATATATATATATATATATATATATATATATATATATATATATGCATATATATCCCTTGCCCTAATATTTAAATGGAATAAAAGCCGCGGTGGTACAGCGGTAGCGTTGTTGCCTCACAGCAAGAGGTTCTACTGTTCAATTCTTGGCTTGAGTGCCTTCTTTGTCGAGTCTGCATGGCCTCCCCACGGTTGAGTGGTCTCCGAAAGTGAATGGGCATGTCTTCGCTGAAGGTTGGGCATCGGGCTGGCAACTCGGCACCATAAAAATCTACTGCCAGTCATTAGTAGACCGGAGTTCTGCTATGGCGACCCCTAACAGGGAAAAGCCGAAAAGACAAACAATTACAGAAATGCTCATTACTTAAGTTCTTCTGCTAAATATAGATAACATTGACTGTATTTTATTGTGGTGAGCCCCAAAACCAAAAAAAAAAAAAAAAGAATTTTGCTTCCAGACTTGTTCAACAGACTTTGAATTGTATTTATTTACTTATTTATCATTCTATCTATCTATTCATCTATCTATCTATCTATCTATCTATCTATCCATCTATCTATCTATCTATCTATCTATCTATTTTTCTTGTTTTGTGATATTGAACTGCACAGTCCTTTCATGATGGCTTAGTGGTGACAGTTTGCAATTAATCTCAAACCTCATCATACATTCCTCTGGCTTTCTTGGAAGTTATTCAGTCTGGCAATGTGATATGCATTTTCCTATTTTGAGTAAATTGCAAAGAGTTGTATTTTTCACTTGCAAAAAAAATCAGTTAGAAATAGTTTTCTATAACAGTATTTCTAATCTTGGCAATATTACCAAAAGCCATTCCAAAAGGCGCAAACTATCACAGTTGTCAGCCATCTGTACTATCAGCTTAGGGAGATTACTGTTCAGTTGGCTAGGAAATGTGAGAATAAGCTACATGTGAATCAAGAGAGCAAAGCCCCTTACACTGAGGTTTAAGTAGACTTTCTACCTGCTATTTAAACAAAAAAAATTGAAGTTTGAAACTCACATCTAGTTGTTTGTTTTTAATTCAGCTAGAATTTGAATTAGTGCCATTAGGATGACATGACAACCATCTGTAGAAAATGGAATAATATTTGAGTGCTCCTTTTCATCTAAAGATGTTAGGATAGATATGACCCTTTCATCTATACACAGACCTCTATACAAACACATTTTTCTATGTTATCAGATAGAGTTTCATTTAGTGTAGCAATTTCTTGTACCTATTGATGTGTTTATTCCTGACCCATATGGCACTAACAAAAAGCAAATCACATATACTGCATTGCATGATTTTTCAAATTACAGTAGGAGCTGTGACGCCCCTCCTCTTGGCCAGTAATCAACGAGTTCCAATCCTCACTGTGGACACTGGTAAGGGGCATTCACTTGGGACAAAAATGGATACACACAGTATTTCTAGATGACACTCTTTGCACCAAGCACAATTTCCTTACGAATGCACAGGCCACACACTCCAATCCTGGGGCTGGGTTTCTCTTTCTCTCACCAGGCCCCAAATAAGACTCCACACTGACCACAACTGTAGAGTTGAGTCCTCAGCTGAGTGTTCAAAGCCAAGTCTTTCACCACTCTTTCTGTGAAGCTACTGCTCTGTGTTCCTACTCCAAGTAGCTGACACACACACTCTTTGAGATTTGATTTTCACACACACACACACACACACACACACACACACACACACACACACACACACACACACACACACACACACACACACATACACACACGCACACACGCACACACACACACACACACACACACACACACACACACACACACATACACACACACACACACACACACACACACACACCTGGGAAAGGCTGGCACAGCTTTAGTCACTCTACTAACCTTTGCCCAGACTAAAAGGTAGTGTATTACCAGCATATATTAGAAATGTGTTTAATTTTTTGGACAAAATTAAAAATGTAGATTAGAAAAATAACATGTACTGGGTTACACTTGATGTGAAAAGTTTATATATGAGCATTAAACACAGTTTTGGATTAGAAGCTATAAAATTTTTGGGGTGATTCCCCTGCCACTGAATATGTGATAGAATTAGTACATTTTTGCTTGACAAAATTTTTTTTTTAATTTAATGGAGAGATTTTTCAACAAAAGTAGGGTACTGCAATGGGTGCAGAGTTTGCCCCTCATATGCTAATTTAACTATGGGATTATTTCACTTAGAATATATTTACAGGGCTACATTTTTCATCATTATGTGAAACATTATTTAAGATTCATAGATGATCTCATATTTCTATGTGAAGGGGAAAAGAAGATGCTGAGATATTTCTATATGGGTTACAAGTGAACAGATTCAATTTGAAATTTGATGGCATCCAAATAGGTTTGAAAGTTTCTTTTTTGGATGTAGAATTGGATCTTAGTGAAGGAGGAAGATTAAAAACCAAAATACATAGGAAGTTTCAAGGAAATATACATTATCTAAAAGCATCCAGCTGTCACCCTATACATACTATTGAATCTTTACATATGGTGAATTTATACATCTCCATATATTATGTACTGATAAAAGGGATTTTCAGAATGAGATATTAAATACATGCTTAATGTTTGAAGAGAGAGGGTATAGTAAGGAAATATTACAAAAGGGATGGTTTAAATTTAAAAACAAATATATGGGAGAACAAAGGAATAATAAGAGGAGAGGTTTGGTTAACAGTAGATGTAATGATTCTGACATGTATTTTGTGACAACATTTAGTGACTTCAGTAGTAAATTGGTAGAAATGGTTAAAATCCATTGGGAATTTTTGTGTTCAATGAAAAAAAGGTGATTCATGGATGCCTAAAGTTTTTAAAACTTCATATAAAGTGAGTCAAAGTATTAAAAGTTTTTTGGTAAAAAGTAAATTTAATAATCCCACAGTGAATTTAAACAAAACAGTGAAGAATTTAGGTACCAGCACATGTGGAAAATGCAAAGCATGCAAATACACTGTGTCTAGTTTTGATTATATAAATGGGTTAAGATTTAAAGTTAAAGGGGAATTTAAGTGTGACATTGAGGGCATTGTTATGCCCTCACATGTCCATGTAAAATAATTTATATAGGGGAATCAAAAAGGGCATTCAAAACAAGGGTGTTAGAACATGTTTGTGACATTAATAATAGAAAGGAACAAAGTTCAGTGGCTGAAAAATTTTGGCAAGCACATGGGGGATTTATGGATGGCCAGCAAGCTACTGTTTTAGAAAAGGTTGACTATTCTTATTCTGTAGAGATTAATAGAAAAAATAAACTTTTATATAAGGAAGCAGTGTATATACTCAAATTTGATACTATGGTTCCAAAGGGAATGAATGTGGAATTTAATTGGCGCATGCTACTTTAAATATTTTATTTTAGAGATTTCAATTGTTTAATTGTTAATTATTTTATGATGTAATTGTTAGGATTATATAAGGTGTGTCATTTAAGTAGAGAAGGTTTTTACTCCTGGAAGGCAGTTGTGCCGAGACATCACAGAAATTAAAGATCTTAGTTTTGTATCCACGAGTCACTGGCTTTGTTGTTTGGTGTCTTGTTTGTCTTGCCTGTTTGCAAATGCATCCTCACCTACCCAACTTACCTCCCCCCACATGTACCTATGCCCCTTTCTCCAACATTCCACTCTCACCATAAAAAAAAAAAAAAATGGGCACCTGTCCCAAAAGAAAAAAAATCGTCCCATACATAGCTCTCCATTTTGCACACGTGTCCACTGGACACATGTAATTTGGTCCAATTGGCTTGGCAATGTAGTTATGTTGTCCTCACCCCTCTCTCTGGGGTTTGAGAATCCAAATTCATCTACAAATTCTGTCAAAGTGCACAGTTGTTGCTGTACATGAAATGGATAACATTGCTTCTTTTCTGCACCTTTCCTGCACATTCCTACCTGTCTTTCATTATGTTCCCCCCCCTCAGCCTACATTTTACCACTTTCCTATCTTCCTTTTTTGGTTTTCTTTATATTTTTTAGTGAGGAGCTCTGCAATGTGCCACATCACGCAGCTTTGCTAAGCTCAGCATATAGAGCTATAATGACTATATGTGTCTCTAACATTGTAAGACACATGTGCAAAATAAACACCTCTGCAATGGTTCAAACTTGAGCCCATCACACCTGCAGCACACTGCATTAACCCACCACACCAGAAAACTCTTACTTAAAGCAGGTGGTTTAAACAAGACATAGTAATTGCCAATTACATTCATTAGGTGTGTTTCAGCAGAGCTGTGCATCATGCCACACCACATCACATTGGGCAAACTGGAATAAACAGTAATGGAAAATGGGAGTGTACCTTGGACTCTGGTGCAATAGTACGCCGCTAGACAGCCAAAGAAATGATAATGGATGTAACTGAGGCCTGTGATAGCAGGTTAATGTGCCCTTTTATCAGCAACATGTAGAAAGTCACCTGCTAAGGCATTAATGGAAAAATACATATTCAACTGGGACTCTGGTACAGAAATACATCCATGTCACAGCCTGTATGTGTGCATACATATCCTGCAAATAGATCCACAGTAGCAATAACTCGGTAGCTCAGCCTGTTACATGCTATGCATACAGTATATTTTACCACAGTCATGGGGTGAAATCCAGTGTTGTATTGCATTTTAGTTACATTACTGTGGAGACATCAATTAATGAATGACTCATGCACTTATTATCCACACAAAGCATTTCAAAGTAAATAACTGCTTTTCACTGCTGGAAGTCACAGGCCTACATGTAGGGACACACACCACATATCTGTATAGCGTTACTGTATGTCAACTAGTCCTCTGTTACTGACATAGTTGCCTAACATACACACCTTAAACATATGCCATAATTGGAGTGTCAGGGGTACTCTCACCCTGGCTCTGCCTCTACAACAAGGCTGACACAGCTTACACAGATACATCTACAGCTGGTTGTCCTCCAAAGTGTTCACACTCACTGCCTATGTCTACTACCTACAGCAGCAGCTGCAGCTTGTAGTACACACAGCTCTATGTAAAGGTTTCTGCTACAGACTTACTCACTGTGATGATGTAGACACCTCACCCTGGTAATGTCCATCTCAACAGCTAAGAAAGGGGCCCTGCTCTACATGTAGGCCGTATATATATATATATATATATATATATATATATATATATATATTGCACAGGGTTTGTATGCCATTGGCCAATGATACTGCAACTCAGCTGTTTTTGCTGCAATTAGCATATCAGAGTCATAGATTGGTTTATAGACAATTACCTGCTAATCAACAGCATGTTAAAATTCAAGCAGCTGGCTATGGGCAAGCACTCTGTATGAGAATTCCCTCACACAGAGCACACCTTTGTGACACAGTAGTAGTAGCACATTTCAACAGAGGAGTACTGCACTCTACCAAGTATGTAACTGTTTTTTGTGTATAACAGGATGCAGATGGGAGGATAGAGGTATGGAGAATAGGGAGTACAGCAATAAGCCTGTTTTAGACCTGTGGTAATGACATGTCATTGATACCCTGCTGCCTTACACATACAGGGTTGTACAGTATATCAGGGTTGCATTGTCTTTTATCATTGTGGGACACTGGTATTGTTGGACATCCCAATATAGTGGTCATAATAGCACACTGCTATTTCTCTGGCACTGGTCTTATGACATATTATTGGGTGGCTGTCCTTAGGGGACACACTACAGTGGACCAGAGTGTTGCTTGTATGATCATACAGCAGAATCTCTCATGGCACACAGGGAACTACCTCAGTAATGATACTATCTTGGTTGTATCCACACACATAGTATATTGTCACATTGTGGGGTATGACATGTGTGAGCAAGCAGTGGATAGTGCCGGCCATTTTGTTCTTGTTGTATCTGTACATAGTAGACATCCATGTATTTGATCCTATAATGTGTCTCCCTTTTGCTGTGTTTAAGGACCTTCTCAGATGCAGAGAATGAACATATGGACTATGGCAGCATCATCACATCCTCCTATCCAGGGGGAGGCATAACAAGGAACAGAGGGCTGCATTGTGGGCAGACCTTGTCTGGGATGTGAATGAAACTGGCCACCAGGACAGGACATATGAGCAGGTTCATCTCTGTGCTACAGACATGGTGAATTCTGCATGACAAAGGGCAGCTAATGTAGCCAGGAATCATGTCATCACCAGTGGAGGGCCTGTGATGGAACAAACACTCATGGTCACTGAGGAATTCCTGGTGAACGTAGGGATACACAACAGCTCCCAGGCATCCATCACACCATACATCGTGGAGGTGGGTGTCATAGTGTCTACAGCAGTGGAGCGTGCAGGTAAGCTTACTGTGATCACCATTGTAATACTGCAGCAGTCATTCTGTCAAGCTGTACATACCTTTACATGTGTGTCATGTCTATGTCCTGTGGGGGGGGGGGCAGTTAGCTCAGTTGTGCACTCATACAGAAAATGTCAGCAGTACATCAAGTAATACAGTAGCTACTGTACATGAGAGATATATGCATATATTACCTTGTTGTGCTGCAACATGCGGTGGTACTGAAATTACCTCACCCTCAACGTTTCACAAGTCCATTAGGAGACATCCAAGGCCATGGTCCTGCTTCTGGTAAGCTTGCTACTGTTTTGTTATGGAACATACGTATGCTATTAAGGGTGAGGGCAAGGATAATACCCAATGTACAGGTAATGTTGTGTACAACCAGAGTACAATGCTTGTATGTTCCAGTCTGGAGCAATTACCTATGTTTCCTAGAGTGGGTAATCAGAGGAGTGTATTTGAATGAGCAGAAACACATCTGCAGTTATAGTTCAGAGCAAATAGGCCTCCTGGTGTACATTAGGCAATTAATCCAACATGCCTTGTACATTGTGAATGGTTGATGGTACATACCTTAGGCAGTGAAACTTGCATTTGTATATATTTGTTCAGATAGGTGTACTGGGTTTTATGTGCTGTATTATCAGCTATAGTGTCTTATTGGATACCTAAAAGGTACATTGTACTGGGCAAGTGTCATGTGATTAACACGATGTGCTTGTTATAAAAGCCTTGAGTCAAATGTGCATGTTGTTGTGACAAAGCCTGTTGTGAATGAAAGTGGAGATGAGAGGATGTGAGAACGGTAATGCATCTGGGGATCCTCATTATTATGACTCTTTGTAGATTTTCCATACATAATAGTGAAGGTAGTAATGCACTGCTTTTCTTTCAGTTTTTACAGGTGACCAGGGGGTTGGGGTCTCTCCTCCACACCACCTGATGTCAGTATCTCTTTGGACTCTGATGATGATAGTGGCCACAGTGAGGCATAGAAGTTGACATCCATCTTCTGCCCCCATTCTCACTGCAAACAGTCAGTATGACCACACATACCAGTTGCCACTGGCCTCATATATGGGGAAGTCAGAGGGTTGAGACATTGAACAGGCCAGTGTGGCAAGTATGGCATCAGTGAGTGTAGACACTGGCCATGGTCAAACAGCTGGTGAGCTCCCATACAGGCAGATTGACAGGGATGCTCTTAGGAAGACTGCTGTCCATCCACCACCTGTTGCAGGTGTCACATCATGGGCCACTCACATGTTTCAGGCCATCATGGAGGCACAGGCATGTTCTGAATAGAGCACCAGACATATACTTAGGGTTTTGTATGCAGCACAGTCTGACATTCTTGACTGCTTCCACCGCATTGGGGACAGCCTGGATTGGTTCACTGATGCTGTGGACAGATGGTTGGCTGAGACAATGTCTCTCTTGGGCCACGCATTGTCTGTGCTGGAACATGTGGTTTGAGATGTTCATCAGACCCATGGATGTAGGTCAGCAACACCATCTGCTAAGAGTCCACGTGGCTGTGCACAGTCATGCTACCATGGTGGCAGTACATCCAGCACTACTAGGTTTGTGTTGAACAGCATCTTTGGCATGCAGAGTGATATTAGTTCATACTGTTATCTGCATCTAGTAGCCTAGCAGTGAGATAACTGATGTTAACCTAGCTGTGTGTGTAAAGTTACCAGTATGGCCATATGTGCCTGCTTGCAGTTAGATAGGTGACACTGTGAGCATGGACAATGTGCCCTGTCCATATGTGCATTGACACCATTATACATTACACCACCTGCTCACCTGTGTCTGTCTACGTGGTGACATCCAGCAGACTTAGGGGTCTGTAGGCCAGTGGATTATGTACAGTTGTACCCTTGGTTTGGATTCTTTGAGCAGCATTATGGCTGTGTAATAGCGCAGTTTATTCACCATTTTTAGGGTATGTCAGACAGTGCAGATATCCAAACACATATTTCTGTATATAACAGGGATGTATATATAAATGTAGCTGTGTGTGTGTATGATATGTATATGTATTCTGTAGATATATGGGAGCAGTCTACGTATCGTTTTAATATATATGTATATATATATATATATATATATATATATATATATATATATATATATGTTGCTGTTGTTGTGTTTTTTGACTTTTCCCAGTTAAGGGTCGCCACAGCGGAAGTCCAGTCCACTAATGATTGGCAGTAGATTTTTACGTGCCGAGTTGCCGGCCCTGACGCACAACCTTCAATGAAGGTACACCCATTCATGCATGTCTCCACACAGAAGACGTTGTAGCTGAGAATCGAACAGGACAACGTCTTACTGTGAGGTGACAAAGCTATATATATATATATATATATATATATATTTGACACTACATAGCAATAGATATACTAGGCATGTGAGAGAGAGAGAGAGATTCTGACAGACAGATATGTATATGTCTGTATCTACAGACATTTATACCTAATAGGTCATTTCAATGAAGGGCTAAGAGAATTGTGCTCATTTTTACTAACGACATAGCGATAGATATACTATGCATGTGAGAGAGAGATACTGACAGACAGATATGTATATGTCTGTATGTGCATACATTTATACCTAATAGGTCATTTCAATGAAAGGCTGACATAATTGTTCTAATTTTTACTAAGTGTACGGGCATGCTGACTGGGACTGTCAATACTTATAAAGTGACTCTAGGCCACACCTACTTATATTCCAGTCTGGGATTTAGTGTGTTACAGACATTAACATCTATCCCTGTTTCTGCGGTACTGCACTTCAATCAAAATGTCCACAGCATTCCCCAGCTGTCTGCTGGACTTAATATGTGACTGGGGTTGGTAATGCTACACCACCAACAGACTGACGGTCTGCATACCTCTCAACTCTCCTGATTTTCACAGAATGTTCAGAGTTTTGCTTCCTATGTTTGGTCTGTTCCTCACACATTTGTGATCTCCTGGTGCTTTATTGAATATTGACATCAATACATTCTGCTAACTACAGACAAACAATTATGAGCGTTAGACTTTATATCCCTTGGAGTACATGTTCTACTGCAACATTTTACTCACAACAAGGTTTATGTGGCCAATATTTAAACTCTGTCCCTATGTTTGGGCCTTTGTCCCCCCAATCCTTCTGGCTTTGTCCAGATTTCTTGCACTGAGAGGTTGGGAGGTATGATATTCTGTGAAAACACCAACATACTAGTACCTCCCATGCAAAAGTGAGTAATTCCAGATTACAACCATCAATACCATCACCCATGCTAGCTTCCCTAGTCCAATGAGCCACACAGTTCACTAGACAGAGAGGGGTCATCCATCACACAATCAACAGCATACCTATGTACATTGTTATCCTGAGTGAAGAGAGACATACAGTGTGTGAGCGCTATCTATGTTACAGCCTTAGATTGCCTTGTCTATTGCTATATCATAGCTGATTTTCTGTTAAAGCAGTTATATGGGTACACTGCTGTGTTGGGGGTGGGGAAACAACAACACATGATCAGCTTGGGTAGACAGTAGTCCAAATATCATGTGTGCCCACTGTTTAATATCTCCCTTGCCTGATATCATGAATATTCCAACCATGAGACCTACTGAATATTAAGGAACACATTCTGTTGGACTGGGTATCAGTTGTCTCATGTTAGCTCTGACCAAATAGCCCACTATATTTTCTTGCATAGCAGCAGATCCATACATAAAATACCTTATTAGTAAGTCTTATAATTAGTGTGTAGATTAGAGACTTACCTTGAGAATGCCGCAGTTGACAGAACTGTAATTTAGGGCTGACTGTGTGTGACGCCACCGCTACACAGCCAATACATGGTAACCCAGGTTATGTGGGTTGCCTGGCATCAGCTATTTTATTATATGATTGTGAGTGGGAGTAAGGTGTCAGTCCCGGGGCCCTAGATTGTCAGTGTATGTGCTATGTGTTGTCTCTTAGCCAGTGCCAGTGTGTTTGGGGCACACCTACGTCTGCCTACAGGGACATCATCAGGGGGCTCCTCCTCCAAGTCCTCCTGTGAGTGTGACTGTAGTGACTTAGTTACTGGTGGGGGGCTGTGTATCCCTTCCCAGATCTGTGTGGCATGGTGGGTTAATGCAGTGGGCTGTAGATGAGAGGGACTTGAAACTTGGCAGAGGTGTTCATTTAAACCTTTTTAAGTGCAACCTGGATAACTGGATAGGTAACAGAAAATACACTCCTGGGATTTCACCTATGTCCCTGCTGACTTGTTGGAACATGGGTTAAATTCTTGGCGAGCATTGTAAGGGCCTCATAGCCAATAGCCTAGTAACTTCCTATAATCCTATGATCCTATTCCCTATGCTGATCCTGATGCAGATGCTTCCACAGGATCATATTGTGTAGCATGGCACATACTGTGAGCATATGTGCACATGTTGCTGGAGAGTACTGCAGGGCTCCACCAGATATATCAAGGCACTGGAACCATGACTTCAGAAACCCAAACACATGTACTATGTTGTTCCTAGTTTGTGCATGTAGCTCATTATGGCATTCTTCTGTAGGTGTGTGCACATTTCTAATGAATGTCATCATCCAAGGTTCCAGTGCATAGCCTGCATCCCCCACTAAATGGCCATATGGGATGTCCCCCATAGCAAACATCTGGTACAGCTGTGATGCATGTCAGATATGGTAGTCGTGATAGCTGCCAGGGCTGCCACTACACACATTCATGATAATGCCCTTGACATTGCACACAACCTGGGAGCTGATGGAGTGATACCCCTTGCAGTTGACATACATTCTACCCTCTTCAACAGATGTTGCCTTGATGTGTACATGAGTGCAAGCTATGGCACCCAGTACCTCAGGGTAGTGTGCTACTTGGTAGAAGAGTTGCATACTGCTGGCCCTCACCTCAGAGGTGAGGGGAAACAAAATGTGCTCACTGGAATGTGTTACCATGGCATCTGGGAACTGGTGGAGTACTCTGGATGTTGATGCCTGTGAGACCCTCATTATGTCCCCAGTTGGTCTTTTGAAGGTACCTGTGCCTATTATGCTAAGGGCTACACATATCATTATTTCCACTGGGATGGGCTCCCCTCTGTTGGTTCTGGGTCTGAGTTGAGGTCGGCAGCGCTCAGTGAATACTTGAAGTATGTTCCTGTCCACTCTGTAGCTCTCTACATTCTCCAGCTCATGTAGCTCCTAGAAGGCTACCCTGGGCCTGAACACTCTCTTGCTTCTCTGCCTAGATCTATTGTCAGCAGCAGCAGCATTGACTTCAGCATCTAATACATACAAATGTAGCAAATCTGCAGCAGCCCCTAGCATTCTTTCAGTAGAAATTCCCAAGTCTATACTCCAATAGTGCAGAGTATGGGGGAAAAATCAGATTGTAGGATGTATGCATACTTTATAATGCTCTACTGTAGGTACTGCCTGCATGACTGGCTACCTATAATGCAGTGCACCTGCCTAATATATCATTGACATCATTTAATGGCCCTAGTTGAAGTAAAACAAGGCTCATCACTAATTAATGCATCATTGGCCTTTTAGATACTCTGAGCACTGTGGCGCACTGCTCAAACGGGTGTCCCATAGGTAAACATTGCTTAGCAGTCAGTGCATACACCACCAAACTTCCATGCTCAACATAGTGGCACGCCATGCAAACACTCGAAAACACGTATCCCATAGGTAAACAAAGCTTAGATGTGAGTGCACACACACCCTCAGGCTTCCACACACAGCATGGTTGCATACCGTGCAAACAGGTGCAGGTAAGCACCAAACAGCTTAGAAGCTATTGGACACACCCTATCTTGATGTCAGCTACCTCCTCTGTGGACACCAACATGGTTCTTTGGCTACACAGAGGGGATATGTGAACAGGGTTACCCCATTATGCTATTCAGTATCTCCTCATTTGCATAGGGATCTATGCTCACAACCTGGATACTACATGCTTCCAAGCCCTTCCACATTAGCAACAGCACCAATGCACCATTGTAGATACTACACACAGGGTCTTGTAATACACTTCTGTCTCATGGTATTAATATTTGATTTTTCCATTTTTTTTTAATAAGGCATATTTGCATACTGCAGCACTCTGTGCAAACATGCTAAGATTACTAAAAAAATGTATTTTAATATATTTACTGCAACTTTTGGAACACAAAGAGGATAGTTTTGCTCATGTCTGTGTGCGCTATGCCATTTCTGTCTATCTACCTACATTTTCACAGACTCTTTTCTCTGTCTACAGTCCTGTATATGGACTTTTTCCATGTAGACTACAAACACTGACACAGGGTCTGCAGAGCTGCCTATCGGCTTACTGGATTGCTCTACCTGTGTATAAGGTGATTTGCATGCCACAGACGTTTTCGTGTTGACGCACTTGTACGCGCCACTCAGCAGCACTTAATGAATCTAAAACTGCTCACGCCCATGTTGGCAGTGCGGTGCAATACCTACACAGTAAAAAAATGTGTAGGCTTTATTAAATTTCCCCCTACATCTTCTCATTTATCACTAGTACTGCCATATAATTGCAGTAATTCAGGGAAAAAGCAGACATCTTGCATTTTGTTCTGCTAA